>NC_138548.1:215443671-215603671 GCF_964273705.1 Natrix helvetica | reverse complement strand
TCATCATAGAATAGCGAGGAATGAATATGCGTAGCTCAGTATTATTGACAATAACCGTGCCACATTATTTTGGAATATGTGCTAGTCAGCCCTCTATTTTAAAGTAAATATAATAACACAACAACTAGAAGCTAATTCTCGATGTTGGGTCTATTTACATCTGCCCCTTCACCTCCCATTTTCACAATCTGGAATCCCCAGCATGGCTCTTAAGTACACCAGAGGGCCATAAAGAGTTTCCTTACCAGCTCTCCAGACTTCTGATCCCAATTTTACTGTTTCAACAGGACTAAAGTTTCAATCAAATCTAAAAAGGAAGATGACATGCAAAGCAAAAGTGTCAGCCCTGCAACCATTTTCTTTCCCCCCTCCCTGGCACTTTCCAGGGGCTGCCACAGTGAAGCTAGTCGAGCTGTGGGAATGGGATGGGGGAGGAAAAGATAGCTAGAGGATTGTAGCCATAATAACGTTCTTTCCTCTTAGAACTGAGAAGTTTCCCACCAGGTGCGAGGAGGTGGGAGCTGCGAGCAAGCAACAGTTGGACTGTGACCTGATTGGGCCATGTGGGGGATTGCATGGGCAGGAGAAAGAGAATTCTACTTTTAACTAAGGGGGAAACCCGAGGAGGGTTTAGAGTTGGCTTTCCCCAGATGTGCCAATATGACATGCCTAATAAATCGATACTTTGTGGAACGTGCCTGCCTTGGAGTTCTGATTCTGTTGGGTGTGCTACATGGAACCCTGACAAAAAGACCACATCGAACGCTGTCTTCGGTCCCGTAGTGCTGTTTATTTCTGCATCAACTTTGTAGGAATTCTTAGAATTTTTTTTAAAGGTTGTTATATTCCTGGTTTTGCTTGTGAAGGTGGTCTTGGGGGAAAAAAAGGGGGGGTAGATTAAAAAAAAGTATTGCAAATGATTAGAAGATGTAGTAGCTGCCAGTTTGCCTTTCGGTAAACGGATATTCTGTGACTGGCTACGTGCATGTTTGGTGAATGGACATTCCAGAGCCGCTGTGGCGCAGTGGTTAGAGTGGAGTACTGCAGGCTACTTCTGCTGATCACCGGCTGCCAGCAGTTTGGCAGATCGAATCTCACCAGGCTCAAGGTTGACTCAGCCTTCCATCCTTCTGAGGTGAGTAAAATGAGGACCCAGATTGTTGGGGGCAATAGGCTGACTCTGTAAACCACTTAGAGAGGGCTGTAAAGCACTGTGAAGCTGTATATAAGTCTAAATGCTATTGCTATTGCTATACTCCCCAAATATCAGATAGACTTACTGTTCCAAAAATGTTGGAGACTCTCTGCTTTTGATGGTCATTTGGATCCTTTCAAAATGCCAGGCCTTCTACTAGACTATAACCTGCAAGTCACTCAAATCAAAGGCTGTGCACGAAGCTATGTGTTTGTGGAGTCCCTCCTGCTCATTGTTCAGAGAGGTTTCCCTTCCCCTCCAAATTGTCTGATAGCACCCTGGAACTTGGAATGTGACCAAATGTTTGCAAATTTACTACCAGTGAAGACACCACCTTTAGTAAACTTGCCCGTCTTTTGATTAATAAAGGAATCGCAGGCATCCTGTCTGTATCAATGCAGGTACTCCTCGACTTACAACAGTTCATTTAGTGACCGAAATTACAATGCCACTGAAAAAAGTGACATGACCATTTTTCATACTTTAACTGTTGCCGCATCCCCATGGTCATGTGATTTACATTGGGATACTTGACAACTGGTTCATATTTATAGTGGTTGCAATGTCCCGGGGTCATGTGATCCCCTTCTGGCAGACAAAGTCAATGGGGAAGTCAGATTCATTTAACAACCATGTTACTAATTTAAGAACGGCAGTGATTCACTTAACAAATGTGGCTAGAAAAGTCGTAAAATGGAGCAAAACTCACTTAACAAATTTCTCACTTAGCAAAAGGAATTTTGGGCTCAATTGTGGTCGTAACTCGAGGACGACCAGTATTATATTTGCAAAAGAATTTCTGGGCACACTCTACTTATATAATCCATTGCCCTGGGAGATTCATCTAGCATCTTTCTTATTGGTGTTTCCATGCTTCTATTTTTAAAAAGTCTCTCCTAGTTTCTGTCAGCATTTAAAGTTTATTTAGTGGGCTCTTATCTATTACCCTAGTCACATTTATTTATTTATTTAATATGGGTGTTGGTTTAAAAGATTAAATCAACTCTGAGCAATTAAGATTTCCTCAATGTTCAACAGAACTGTGTTATGTTTCTCCCTCTGTTGTTAATTGCCAACGGTGCACAAGGTCTATATTTTACACTGGCCAAAATGCATATTTGCATTGCAAACACCTCGGTTCTGCAGACATTGTGATCAGAAGCTAATAGTGCTAAAGAAACCCATGAATGACCAAAGCCATCCCTTGTATGCACAGTTTACAGTAGGATTCACGTTCCAATGAGACTCTAATGCCTGATTATTTAAGGTAGAGCTGAAATAGTGATGCTAGCTCTGGGTAGTGGCTGCAAATATAGATGAAGCTTTGCTCACTCACCTGTCGCTCACCTCCCAGTGTGCAGCCTGGTTCCTAACAGGCCATGGACTGGTACAGGTCCATGGCCCAGGGGCTGGGAACCCCTGCTCATATTAGGATGGAATGTGCTTTTTTTAGGTCTGACGCACAGGTGCTCCATGAGTAGACAACAAATGAGTCTAATTTTTATGATCTTGTCCCTTATGGAACAGAAGATACATTGTGTTGGGTGGAGTTCAGCCACAGAGTGTATGCTTTGCCTGCAGTAGGTCATATATCTTTATGGCCTGGTTAGAAGAAGGAATGTCTACCTGAAACCTGTAACTTTTGGCTCTGACAATACTGAGTAAGATGGATCAGTAGAAAACAGTTTTGTTGTAATCCACCAGCGGCCAGCAGAGCTGGCAGCAGATTCGGACAGTGAGGAGGTTGGGGAGGAAGATGCCATATGCCAGTTATCAGCTGCCTTCAGAGTCAGACATCAGTGAGGCAGACAAACAGCTGGAGCCTGTTCCCAGTGTGCGCATGTGCAGAGTTGCCAGACGAAGGGAACAGCTAAAGAACAGGGGTTGACTTGGGAGTAAGGCCATAAGTGAACGATGAATGACCCCTTCCAGAGGAAATAAAAGAGGAGCAAAAGGGGAGTGTGCAGGAGACAATTAGTTCGATTAATTGGCTTGTGACTCTCCGAGACTCCTTGCCAAGTTTTGCAGATATCGGCCTGTCAGCTCTTCAAGCCAAATAAGGTCTGTGACTGTAAATCCTCCCTTGAAAGACTTTCTGGATGTGAATGAGCAGAATTCACAGTAAATAAAAGAGGTTTTTGTCAGGACCAGGAGTTTGCTTCATGCTCTTGGGAAGCCTAGGTCAGAACAAGTTTCCTATGTTTCTTCTGTACGAAGAGCAAAAAAATTGGACCAAAATGCTGAACTGGGCTACTGCATGCATGATGCATTTTACATGGAACTTTTTACTGAAGTTCCAAGCCAGATGTTCAGAATGAAACATTCTGCTTTGTAGCCTTCCTAAAAGCTCAAGTGGGATAGTGGCATGTCTCAGAATAGCATTGTCCCTAGAAGTCTCTGGTATGCCCATTTCATAGGGGTCACTGAATTGGAAACAAAGACTAGTTAACATAAGTAGCAGACTTCATTTCATGAGGTTACTTGATCCATTGCTTCTTATCTCCTTGTCTTTCTCTTCATTCACTCTGGGTGCTAGGAAGGCCCTAAACCCCTTCAACAGAGATACTCCTCAAAATTCAGGCACTGAGAAATATCCAATTAGAGCCACACACAGAGCTATTTCCGGCTGATTTCATTGAAAGCATCTGTGCTAAAATTCATAAGGTTCCATCGCAATACTAAACTTGCTGGCATTTTTCTCATTTGGCCCAGCTGGTCTGAGCAGACGGCCCTGTGACATCCCATTTTGGCTGGACTATGTCAGTATGGTGAAAGGAAGATGGGACCCATGCCATAAATCAGGCATTATGGAGGAGGAACTGGCAAGGTTGGCGGTAGACTGCAGGGGTGTGCACATATGAACCTGTTGCAAAGCTCCTATCTCACGTGAAGTCCCTTCTTGGGAAAAGTTTCAGATCATAAGAGACAAAATAATACAACCGAACAACTGAATTGTTAGTGAGTTCCTTTACTCGAACTCCTGCATTGTCCTGTTGAGCTCATCATTTAAACTACAGTGATTTAGAAAAATATTTCTTCTTATAAAGCAAAAGGACCATAAAAGGTAAATGTAAAGGTTTCCCTCGCATATACATGTTAATTGTTCCCAACTAGGGGTCAATGCTCATCTCCGTTTCAAAGCTGAAGAGCCAGCGCTGTCCGAAGTCATCTCCGTGGTCATGTGGCCGGCATGACAAAACACCGAAGGCACATGGAACGCTGTTACCTTCCCACCAAAGGTGGTCCCTATTTTTCTACTTGCATTTTTACATGCTTTCAAACTGCTAGGTTCGCAGAAGCTGGGACGAGTAACAGGAGCTCACTCAGTTATGCTGCACTAGGGATTTGAATTGCCGAACTCCCACTCTTTCTGATTGACAAGCTCAGCGTCTTAGCCACTGAGCCATCGCGTCCCCTTAAATGGACCATAACTTATACTTAATACATAACAATACTTAATACAGATAGATAAGCCTTAAGATAATTTGATTTTATTTGTATTTACAGTATGGCAAACGTATTATATTTAATGCATTTAGATGAACATTTCTAAGATCTATGCTTATTCTCAGAATATGTGTCTCAAAGTGTTATTTATTCACTTTTCTACATGTTCTCTTATTCTGTTATCTTACTAGATAAAGCAAGGTAAGCTTGGCACGGTCTCAGATCACCACTTCAAGTTTTTCTGCTGTTTAATTAATGTGGGCTTTAAATAAACTAGACTAGGTACATAGACTGCCCTCATTGAAATGTATAAACACAGTGGAGTGAAACATGCATTATTTTCTCCCTTGAGTCAACTTTTAGACTTCTGGGGCTTTCCCTATCCCACTACTCTCACTTTTCTTTCATTCCCGCATAAATTTCTGTGGTGTATTTTGTGTTCTTTGAGGGCTATGGATACTTACAGACTATTCAAAGCTGCTTCTCTGAGTGGGATATAAATCAGGATAAGCACACTGCTAAATAAAATATGGCAACATAAGAGTGTTTTTGGTTTAAAATAGATCTTGAATCATATGATATGAATGAACTCTATGATTTGACAAGGATGTATTGACTCATGACTCTGGACAGCTGGATTGGGGAAGAAGCTCAGAGAATGATAGGATGCAGGTCTCTTGCAGAAGCAAAACAGGCCTGGTCTTTAAATAGCACTCATTTATAATTATATCCAAGTTACACAAAAGCAATTCTATTGAAAACTATGGTAAATTGTTGTGACTAACAAGCATTCTCTCTTGTGTCTTTTTTTATTCTTTACAGAAATATTTATAAATTTATTATTTTAATTAATATTTGTACACAACTTACATTCACTTTTTGTGAGATGGGCACAGAGATGGTATTCAGCAGGTTCTGACCAGTTCTGGAGAGCCCGTAGCGGAAATTTTGAGTAGTTTGGAGAACCAGTAAATTCCACCTCTGACTCGCATCTATTCTCTGCCTCCCGAGTCCCAGCTGATCAGGAGGAAATGGGGATTTTTCAGTATCCTTCCCCTGGAGTGGTGAGGGAATGGAGATTTTACAGTATCCTTCTCCTGCCACACCCACCAAGCCACGCCCATAGAACAGGTAGTAATTTTTTTTGAATCCCACCACTGGATGGGCAGCCATATAAATTTGATGGATTTGGATTACAGAGCAAATCTGTTTATGGCTTTGAGTCCAGTCTAACATCTTGTGTCCTACTGTAGTATTATATTGTACTAAATCATCAATGTGAAATTACTTGACATTGGTGTATAGAAAAAAAAGTATTTCTTCTAAAATGAGGGCTGCACTTAGTCTTTGAATCTTGTGCCTAGGACCATACTTCAAAAGATAGGGCAAGGGGCCAGGCAAAAATGATGCAATTTGATACACAATTATCTTAAAATCAAATATAGTTAAAATAATTACCCTCTGTCTAAATTTTTATATTTAAGGATTTCTCTTTCTGTTAGACACTAATAAAATTTATTAACATTTTTTTGGAAGACATACCCAGACATTTGGGATCAATCCAATCCTGTGATCTTAAGTAGGTCGTTTTTACTGAACATTTGCTTATTCATTAAATTTACATGACTGCCACTTCTCGGAAATGTGACTCTATGAAACCGATGCTTAAAACATTCTTTGAACATGGAACCTAGTCTATGTTCTACATTGGGGTTCATCTTATGACTCTGAATAGGTTATAGCTAGTATGTTCAGTGATAAATGTGAGGAATAGTAATGTTTGACATTCAGGACAACCGAAGATCCCAATCCCATTGGGGGGGGGGGGGGAGAAAACATGTAAAGAATCAGGCTGTGAATATTCAAATTGTGGCCTCCATCACAGCCTCCATCAGCTTTGAATGCATCATTATAAAATCTCCTTCCTAGAAAAATGTGACACAATCTTGAAGAACCTCTATCACACATGTACTTACTTCTCCTTTTAATATGGAACCCAATGCTCAGGAAGTTTCCTTCTCATTATTCTAGAACCTCAGAGGTCTTCTTTGCCCCCACTGCTTTCTGCACTCTTGACCAGTGAATGATTAAGCAAACCATTGACTAGATAATTGCAAAGCACCCGAGTGGCTGCTATTATCTCTGGGACTCTTGTCTGTTATTGCTGAACCATTGTGGCAGGTAATGACTCCATTGCAGCTGAGTGAACATACTAATTATCTGGAGAGAGAAATGTTCCTCAGGATCCTCTAACAGGGCAGGGTAGATGCTGAAGACCAGCTTGTGACACAGCTCTCCTGAGATGGTTTAAGCAGAAGTCACAGTCTTTAATTTCCTGAGTTTATTCACCAATGTCCTACCAAATTACATGAGGTATGTTCACGGATTCATGCTTGGATACTCTTGAGATTGTGTTAGTGAGGAAGGTCAGCCTTGATCCTAAGCAGTGTAGCACCTGTCCAGTGGCCCCAGTACAGGCATGCCTGTGCGTGCTGGGAGTGCCAGGTACTGTTCCGTTACGGTGCTCCGGAGGGCCCACATGCCCTCCTTACCTGTATTTGAGCCAATCGGGGCTTCCGCGCACACGCACGGAGTGTACGGCACCTGTGTGATGCTCCATCGAGCAGCTGGAGCGTCGCAGAGCATTGCGGGCGGTATGTACGCATGTGTGTGCTGTGTGCGTGCATGCAGTGGACACCCTGCCCCATTGCACCGTACTGGTTGCAATGGGATCCAGAACTCACCACTGCACCTGTCTCAGAAAGAGGATGAGTGCAGTGATGGCAGTTTCCTGGTGGCCTTCTTTTGTGTTCTCTGGACATTCCCCTCTTTTGGTAGAGAGAGTTTTATGTGGTAAACAATCTTTCCTGCACCTCCTAAACAGACTTGTGTCCTTCAGGCATGTTGGAGGACACAACTATCAACCAAATGGCACCTGTAGATGGAACCGAAAGAAGTGCCTCAGGCCATCCACTTGTCTTGGGCCAACCCTGCTAGTAAGCAAATCCTATTAGATACAACAGGCCTTAATTGTGAATAGAGAAATTTAGAAGTAAGTATCCCTGCCATCTTCAAGTGTAGGAGATATATGAGGGCACATTCTTAAAAGAAGGGAAAGTCTGCTACTAGAACAGAACAGAATGCAGTTCGTTAGGGGAAAGTGTACAAAGAGGAATGAAACCAGCTCTGTGTCATGTAGTGCCCTTGGAATGGGCTTCAGCTACAATTCTTATCATCCCTAGCCAATCTAGGCACTGACTTTGGATGATGGGTGTTTCCTTTCAATGTATGTGGAACAGTGCTGGGTTCCTATCGGTTCGGATCGGTTCAGCCGAAGTGGTAGTAGCTTGGCGGCCTGATTCACTGGAACCGGCAGCGACCCAGGCCTGCCACGCCCCCAAACCGGTTCTCCCGGCAGCGCCTTAGGTGTCGCCATCTTGTTTTTTGCTTTTGCACACGTGCAGAGCAATTTTAGTTGTACTGTGCATGCGCGCGGGGCATATCCCTCAGCAAACCCACCCCTGATGTGGAACATATAAGACATCGTTGGTCTATTGTTACCCTTTTCAGTGCTGTGAGGAATGGAGTGGATGGAGGAGCAGGTGGCGTATTTGAAGCAAGGCACCAGAGATCTTATCCTTGTTGAATAATATGCTTTTGGTTGCACAATAAGTAGGAAATCACTCTGCCAGCACAGACCAGACAGTAGAGGTATGTGCCAACTGCCGTTTCCTGTTGCTGCTTAGGTGATAGTGAGGGATCGTTTAAGCAGAGGTCCCCAACCTGTGGGCCGCGGGCCACTACCAGTCTGAGGCCTATTTGCAACCAGGCTGCACGGCACACAAGTGTTGTGGTGCAAATGGGGCACTCAGGCCCCTACTTACTCAAGTGTCAGAGGTGCTTGGGGCCCCACTTGTGAGCGTTGGAAGCTCTCTCGACCCCACTCACACAAGCAGCATCCCATCCCCTGCTCTAGGCCACCAACCCGGAAAGATTGGGGAACTCTGATTTAAGGCCTCTTGCTTGGGATAGCTCTGCTTAAAGTCCCTGCTTAAAGATTTGGTCTTCAATTGCTGATTTAAATTTAGTACGTTGTTAGCTTGTCCTACAAAAGATACAAAGTTGACTCTGTTGTTGCTTGGCCATTTTCTTTATACCTATGGGATGAAGAACCCTATTTGCATTCATTTAACAGTCACCAAACATGTTCCTTGGTAGCTGATAGGCCATCAGAGATTATGGCTGATGATCCCAGTGACTCAGATGGTGGCTCTTTGGCTGACACATCTGGAAAGGGACAAAAGGATCTATGAGTCTAGCCATGTATGAAGGCTAGCCATGCTTGCTTTTTGAGTGTTGTACTACAGTCTGCTTTGAAGCCTAGCAGGATAAACTAAGATGGGATAGTGGGGTAGTTAGTGGTGGGATAGAAATATGACCTGCAGAGGTCCAATTTCATGCTTGAGGTTTGAAAATGGTTGCACACCTGCCATTACTGCTTTCACTTCTACTTCTTGATAGGTGGTGAAGGAGAAGAAAGTTGGGCAGCTCAATTTGGAGAGGATGCCTTTATCATTCATTATCTGTGTTAGGGAAAAGAGTCAGTCCCTAAATTCACGTGGAACAGGCTGTGGCTTTCCTTATGCAAATCTTTCTGCAGTTTGACAAAGCAGCTTGATACTATTTCATGAATAGGATTATTAGAGGTTGGTTGTCTGTGTGTTTGTTATAATCATATTGTGCCATTTCTCAAAAAGGTCTGTTGTGTCTGTTGGAGGAAGGCCAGGGAAACTACCAGATACTGGGCAGATTGAATTGGGGAAGGAGAGGGGATGGGACCAGAAGTGGCTTGCTAATTTTTTTACTACCAGTTCAGGTGCATGGGCGTGATACTTCTGCACATGTGCAGAAGTGTTCAGGTGGGTGGGCGGAGCCTCCTGTCCCCACTACTACCGGCAGCAACCCATCTCTAGATGGGACTGTATGGAGAGAGAAATCTTGCCCCAAGAACAATCAATCTGCGATAAGGTTTTCAGTCTGGCCCAACTGGCATCTCTATGCCATCTGTGGGAATGACATTTGGGTGCTTCCTTGGGGTTAATGGTTCGTTTTCAATTCAGATTCTGTCAACCAGCATGCCAGTCTTAGAGAATTCTTCTCCATCTGTCATAGGAGCAAAGTGCTGCATCTTGGCAACTCCCATGGGGTAGGTTCTGCTACAGCTTGAATCCGAGAAGAAAGGTGGCTGGCCCTGCATATCTGCTTCTCTTGGCCAGGCAGAGAAATGGCCTCTTTGCCATTGAGACCAGATACTGTGGGGCCTAAGCCATCAACAATTGCAATTGTTTTCATGGAACTGGTTCCATCCATCTGCAGATAGTGCAAAGTTCTTCTACTGATCTCCGGCCATGTACTACAACTAGAAGTTTCCTCAAGATAATCAGAGAGATTTTAGAAACCTTCTGGTGCTTCTGAGTTGGATGTAAACAAGGAAACTATTTAGGGATGAGCAATTCATTTGTTTTACCCAGCAGCATAAACAAGTAGTACAACCAGTTCTTTTTCACCCAGGAAGATGCCCATACTGAATAATGCTTCTGAATTAATATTCTTTCTTCCCTCTCCCCTTTCCTCTCTCCTCCCCCCCCCTCTCTCAACAAGTTCTATTTTTTATCAGCTATTAAATGCATGAGAGTGATTGCAATTGCAATTGCATCCAAGCATGCTAAAGATGTCAAGGAAAGATTATGCAAAATATAAGTGATGGCATGAAATACTGTAGGTTACAAATAAAATAAATGAATAATCAAATATTGAACAAAAGTGTATATATGTTTGAATGGGCATATACATAGGATCAGCATTCAATGTAGAGTTATCTCTGAATAAACCCCTTGCACATTACCTTCAATCCACATGATTTACATTGCACAGTATATCATTTCTGAATTTGATTTACATTTGCTTAGCCATTTGTTACCTACTTTTTCCCTCCAAAGCAAATTATATAGTAAGAAAGACTTCCCATGCCTGGCATATCCTGCTCTACATAGAAGCAGTGATGGGTTTCAAATTTTTTTACTACCAGTTCTGTGGGCGTGGTGTGACTTGGTGGGCGTGGCAGGGGAAGGATACTGCAAAATCCCTATTTCTACCCCATTCCAGGGCAAGGATACTGTAAAATCTCCATTTCCACCCCACTAATCTGCTTTTCAGCTCCGTTCTCCTGTGCAGGGCAACAGAAGAAGACCCAGTCTATAAGCTGGGACTCAGTAGTTTTCTGAACTACTCAAAATTTCCGCTACTGGTTCGCCAGAACCAGTCAGAACTGGCTGGATACCACCTCTGCATAGAAGGATTGTCTCATTTTAAGGTCTTCAATGTTTTTACTTCATATCCTACCTATATGATCACTATACAGCAAAGTTGGTAAAAAAAGAAGAAGCATTTCCTCTTTGATAGAGCCATCTTTGCCTTTTTTGTGATGGTCCCCAAAGGTCAACAATATGACAATCATTTCTACTCTCTGGCTTTTAATTTGTTTCTGAAGGGTATTTTAACCCTCTTTTGTTACAATTGAGCTTTTCTGTTTACATTTAGTATGGTTTTTATCTATCTTAGATATTTAAATATATTGCTTATCCACACTGTGAAATAATTTGCAATTAGGATACATGCTCCCACTGCTCCAGAACCATTCTCAGTTGAGCATTATTACATGATATATATTCACACTCCTCTCTCCCTACCCCAAAATAAGTAAAATAAAAGGTAGCCCAGATGCTTCTTGTTGTAAATGCAATCTCTATTCTGTCCAAATTCACATATCTATGCTAGACCCCTAAAAACAAAAATGATTTTGAAAACAAATAATGGAGCCCATTAAAAGGCTTGTGTGATCCGCTGTCACCAGGGCGGGGTGGGGGGTGATTTTACCAATAGCACTTAGACTTATATACCGCTTTACAGTGTTTTACATCCTTCTCTAAGCAGTTTACAGAATCAGCCTATTTTCCCCAACAATCTGGATCCTCATTTTACCGACGTCAGAAGAATGGAAGGCTGACTCAATCTTGAGCCTGGTGAGATTTGAACTGCCAAATTGCAGGTAGCCAGCAGCTAGCAGAAGTAGCCTGGAGTACTGCACTCTAACCACTATGACACCATTTTATTATATTATACTAATTTATTTGATTCTTTTTATTAGTTTTATTGTTTTAAATAAGGTTCTATATTCTGTAAGCTGCCTTGAGTCGCCATGGGTGAATAGGGGGCAATATAAATTCAATAAATAAATGAATAAACAAACAAAAATAACCCCCTTCCAAAAAATAGCTCTCCCCCCCCCCCCAAAAAAAAAACCATTCTCCCAGGCTGTGATTAAAACCAGACCCATCTCAAGGTAGGAACAAATGCACCGTTTCCCTAGAGGGTAACATCACAAAGAGTTTTATGAGCTATAGTCCATATCTGTTGGAATACTTGTGAGGCTTTTCAGTAGGCAAGTACACTACTATGAACTATTACTCTTTTAAGTTGTGCATATGCTCATGTTGTTCATCCTATTAAAACAGTTGTAGTTCATTGCAGAGGATGCTGATTTGCAGAAGTGACAGGATGGAGTGTCCTTGCAAGGTCTTCCTCTCATATCACTTGTTGTGAAGGTTAGAGCATAAATTTCCAAATGGAATAAACTTTGGGGAGGAATAAAGGTCCACAGGGGACAGGTCCTTTACTGTAGCCTCCTGAGTCCCCCTGAGCCTCATGGGTAACAAACATACCTGAAAATCATACCAAACTAGGTATGATGTAGAACAGCAATTTCTCCCAGCTAGCGTATTTTTCGGAATATAAGATGCACCGGAGTATAAGACGCACCAAGATTTTGAAGGGGCAAATTTAAAAAAAAACGGTTTTTGCACTCTGCAGACCTCCCCAAAATGCCCCGTTTTTCGCAAAAACAGGCCCATTTTTTGTCAAAAAAAATGGCATGCATAGCATTTAGGAGGCTTATAGAGTGCTCCTGGGGGGCAAAAACGAGCATAAAATGGCCCACTTTCCCCTCGTTTTTGCCTTCCCCAGACCCCAGGAGCACCCTGGAAGCCTCCTAAAGGCTATGCACGGCCATTTTTGCAAAGGAGTGAGGTGGGGTTTCGAGAGGCCAAAAATGCCTCTCAGTGTATAAGACACACCCAGATTTTCACCCTCTTTTTTGAGGGAAAAGGTGTGTCATATATTCTGAAAAATACGGTATTTTCTATCCCACAGACATCTAGATGTATTCTTCCTTAGCAGAAGGAAAGAGAGCATGTTGTCAGAATATGTTGTTTTCCCCTCTGCTGAGGAGAAATGGATCTAGGCCAGGGGTGTCCAACCTTGGAAACTTTAAAATTTGTGGACTCCCAGAATTCCCCAGCCAGCCATGCATAGCATTGGATGACATGGGGAATTCTGGGATTTGAAGTTCACAAGTCTTTAAAGTTACCAGGGTTGGAAACCTCTGATCTTGGCATTTGTGTGGTTCTGTCTGGGGAAATGGCCTTCCTGGCATGACATTCCTCCCTTCCGCTTCTCCTCCAGTCAAATATCACAGCTCTCAACACTATGTTTTGGTTAAGAAATCTAACATGACCCTCGGCAACCACAAATCATAAATCAGGCATTGAATAAATGTTTACCAACATCAAATTAGATTCCCCCCCTCTTCCTGCAGACATGGAATCACTAATCAAATTGCACCAGGAGCTTATTAAGGGGGCAGAATAACAGAGTTGGAAAGAACCTTGGAGGTCTTCTAGTCCAACCCCCTGCTCAGGCAAGAAACCTTATACTATTCCAGACAAATGTTGTCCAAACTTTTTTTTTAAAAAAACCTCCAGTGTTGGAGCACCCACAATTTCTGAAGGCAACTTGCTCCACTGATTACCATATTTTTAAGAGTATAAGACGTACCGGAGTATAAGACACACCTTAATTTTTGGGGAGGAAAACAGGAAAAAAAGTTTCTGTCTCTGCCTACCAGCATCCATCAGTATTAATCTGGCTAGCATCCTTGCAGCAAACAGCAAATGGCCTGGTCAGCTTCAGCATGTTATTGCAGCATGAGCAGTTGATTGGCAGGTGGATCGGCCTCCCAGAATATCCCCAATCAGCTGTTCCAGGCTGCAGGGATTGCCACAGATCATTGTTGCCTCCATGCCTTGCATTTTCAGGTGGTTCCAGGCGCAGAAGAGGGACTTGGCACCAAAGGCTCCACTCCTGAGACACCCCCGTCTTCCTACCTATAGCCGAAGGCGTTGAAAGCCTAGCTTTCTCGCAGCAAGGCCTGATAGAGACGCAGCACTTCAGCTCTCTTGGACGCTGCCATCTCATAAACATGCTGCTGGGCTTCCCAGCAGTCCCCTGCACCTTTGCTGCCTCGGTCAGAGTGTGATTCCAGAAGCAGCCAGGGAAGCAGCAAGCAGAGGGTGGTGGGCTCCTGCTCCTGCAGGGAATGCAGCACAGCCTGGAACTGCCAGCTGCCTGAAATGCTCTTTTTCCTCCACGATTGCAAAAATGGGGCATGCTTTCCTCCTGGCCAGATCCTTCTCCTAGGCCAGGAGCAGAAGCCAACCATCCTCCGCCTGGGTCGTCTGGAGAAGAGGGAGACTGAGCAGCAAGCCACCTTGCCTTACACCTCTCATGCAGTGCCCGCTTCTCCTGCCCCTTCTCCAAATGATCCAGGCGGCTACATTCGGAGTATAAGACCCACCCAGATTTCTACCCTCTTTTTTGGGGGAAAAAGGTGCGTCCTATACTCCGAAAAATACAGTAATTGTTCTAACTATCAGGAAATTTCTCAGTTCATCCTATGATTGTGTTCCTCTACTTTTGCTGAGCCTGATGGTTTTATGACAGCTTTCTTCAGCAAAAGTCCACGTGGACTCTTCCTACATATTGTATCCAAGACTTTTTTGGACTGACTTCAGAATGAGATACTGAATTTTGATTACTTTCCTCTTCCTTCTCCCCCACCTTCTATTGTTGCTTTTTTGTAAGATAGATACAAAAATAGACAGACAAATAAATAAATAGAATGGTTATTTACTGCATATAGTTTTTGTAAGATGTTAAGATTTATTTTGACTGAAGTGGTATACCGATGCTTGTAAATACATGAATAAATACATTTACAGAATTATTGTCGTCAAATGTCCTATCTTGTCTTTCCTCTGAGGAGTTTTAGCTGGCATTCATGCCCTTGAAAGGTATATGGTTAATAAGAATCAACCAGCAAGAGTATGTTGGCTTTTAATCTGTGAACTGATATGTGCCACCCTTATTGATTTAAAATCAGGCTAATTATGCAAGCTGGATACCAGTGTAATACTGGGGAGCTGTTAATTAGGCAGTGCCCTAAAAAATCCAGAAGGATGGTCCGCACACTGAAGACTTTTCTTTGAAGACTACTAAAGACCAAGAAAATGACCTTTCAGCGTGACCCTTAAATTAGCAAAAGGCTAGAGAACACTAATCAGTTAATTAAGGAGAAAGAGAGAGAGAGAGAGTAACTGATCTGAGCCTCCCTCACTTCTTTCCCTAATTAGTAATCAGCTTTTACCTGCAGATGGGAAGATGAAAGAACATAGAAATGCCTGAGAACTGGGTCACTAAACTGGCATAACTTTCCATCCCAAACAGGAGCTATAGCAAACCTATGGCAAGTATGCCACAGGTGGCACACAGAGACCTCTCTGCGGGCATGTAAGCTGTCACCCTAGCTCAGCTCCGCCACACACACCTCCCACCAACCAGCTGGTTTTCGGGTCTCTGCTGACCATGCACATGGGCGGGGCACACTGGGGGGAGGATCGCCACGCATTGTCATTATAGGTGCGCGTGTGTGCGATTTCGGCACTCGGTGCCAAAAAGTTAGCCATCACTGCTATAGAGTATGTGCTAATTGTGGAGTCCTCAGGTACCTAGGAAGTAGCTATAGGACAAATGAGGTTATCTTCCTTGGTTTTGTTATCTATTAATTGATACCCGCTTTCTTGGGATTTTGACATCCCTCAAGGCAGACTAGGCAGACTAGGAAACCAAACTCACACTTGCTTTAATTATAAAGATATAGTAACAGAAAAGTTCTAAAGGTGCTTTGGAGGCAACTGGACTGTTTTTCTTTGAAGATGTTTCACTTTTCATTCAGGAAGCTTTTTCAGCTCTGACTGGACGTTGGGGAATGGAAGGATTTATACTCCTTGCAGACAGTTGGTCATTTGCATTCTTTTTGGAGGGTTGTTGAGGCCACCTGAAGGTTTATCTGTGCCCTCAGGATCACCTGAGTAGTGAAAATGGGTGTGGCGCCTTCTTGAAACTGCTGAAAGGACTGTGTTGTAGACTGGAGATAGATGACGTCGTATCCTTCCCCTCTGTTGAGAGAGGGCTGTTCAATTTTGACATAGATGGCCCCTTTGACCCCTCTTTCAAACCAGCAGTTCTCTCCGTGCAGTCTTCAAAAGAGTGGTCTTTGTCTTCTAAATGCAGGTGGACTGCTGAATCTTATGTTGTGCCATGCGTTTATGACGTGGTTGTTTTGTTTTCCCAATGTACAGATTTGCACGTCTCACTGCATTGTGCTGCATATGCCACGTTGCTCAGTTTGTGTTGGGTGTTTTTATCCTTGGGGTGGGCAAGCTTCTGCCTTATTGTATTCTTGGGTTTAAAGTGTGCACGTATGTTGTGTTGGCTGAAGATCCTCCTGAGCTTTTCAGATATTCCTACAGAATCTTGCCAGTCTGAATACACTTTCCCCTCCCTCTATCTCTGTGGTTATTAGGGAGGGTGTTGTTCTCAGATTACAATTCTGTCCAAGACACAGGTTTCTTTCATCTGACTATTGTCTCAGTATGGGTTCTTCCTCCTGTCCCTCAAGGCCATTCACTCATCCACCTACAGATTTTTCATGTGGGGGGGGGGGGTCTTTAAAAGCTCTACGTGAAGATACTAAGGATTGGACGCAAGCCTTTTACATGGGAAACTCGTATTCTTCAACGTGGTGGTGCCAGATTGCCAGCTCTATACTTCTGTTGTGAGTCTATTTACAAGATGTTTTACAACACCTTGTAAAAGATGTTGAACGCTCCTTAGGTTGGGGTCATCCACCATGTGTAAGATCATCATATAAGCTAGTCCAACATCTGTCCTCCTTCCAGCTCTCACCATCCCTTCTCTGGAGATTTTAGCCGTATTGGCAAAAACACAACTTTAGAAGCAGCTTTGACACGGCTCTCTTGGGTCTCACTCCCACCCGCCACCACTGCTCCTCAAGGCATTCAGTTGTTAAAGACAAAACCTCCATGCCCCTACAATAGCAGTGCTGGTTGTAACGCTGAGGTCCCAAGAGATCGTTTCATGAGTGACCTTACCTAGGATTTGAACCCAGCCTCTCCTGAGGCAATTAGTGGAGTGCATTAGCACAAGATGCCACCAGAGCCCAATAAGAAAGCAACGGCAATTTGTAATGGGCACAACATTTCCACGAAAGCTTTATGCCTGGCAATTATTTTTTACGATTACACCTTTAACGTGACCTATCCTTAAGGACAAATTGAAAAAAAACAACAACCTTGTAACTAAAGTGCCCCTTCTCTGCATCCAGACAAACAATGATCCCGTCCGTTGGGCACTGGAAACAGAATGATGGGATTTGAGCTTCCTTGAACCAACCCTCCAACAGCGGGAGCCAGAAAGAAAGAAAGCCACAAATATTGTTTCAGATTTTCTTTTCTTTTTTTTTAAAAAAAAAGGCAAAGAAAAAAAGTGAGACAATTAGGAATAATAAAATTCTACATAAAGCCGAGATCTACATGTTCTAACACCCGGTAATTGCTAAATTGCTGAACCATCTGCTGACTTGCTTTACGTAAATTACCAGCTATATATAAGTCTCTGTGCATCACAGCCTTTCGGTGGCATAGACCTGATGACTTTGAATAGAGCTTGGGGACTCGTTAAGCCTCTTTTACGAAATTTTAATTGTTTTCTGTCTTATTCTGGGAAGGCAGGGATACAGGTGAAAGTTTTCTCATTCTTTCCTTTACTAACTGCCCCTCAACATATTTTTGATTACTTTGCTTATAGGTGGTGGGATGTGAGGTGGGTAGCAATTTATGTTGTAAATCTTGCTTCCTGCCAAGAATATATTCAGAGAAAAACATTTTTTTTCTTTTTACTCATGCAAGAAAGAGAGACAATTCTCTATCAATTCTTGAAAGAAAAAATGTAGAGAGGATCTTCATCAATCTTAATAGACAATAAATGCGCATTTGACCTGTGTCTTCAACTAAGCTCGTCTATATCACTTATTTATTGATGACATAAGATGTGATGTTATTGCCCCCATTCCATTTTATTGGTTTCACTGTCAGGGCAGAACTAGGAAATGCAGAGTGATGACACATGACAGATACCCCTGTTAACTCAATTCACTTTCATGCCACTGCTTATTCTAGTCTCTGAGCGAGCAATTGGAACCTGTTCTACAATGGCCTTCACTTCTGCATTTCTCCGAACATGAAGAATATTCAGAAAAAACAGTCAGTCAATTAGTGCACTCCCCCCCCCCCCGTTGGTCAATAAGGTAAACATAAAGGTTCCCCTCGTACATATGTGCTAGTTGTTCCCGACTCTAGGCGGTGGTGCTCATCTCCATTTCAAAGCCGAAGAGCCAGCACTGTCCGAAGACGTCCCCATGGTCATGTGGCCAGCATGACTAAACGCCGAAGGCGCACGGAATGTTACCTTCCCACCAGTGGTAGGTTTCAACATTTTTTGGAACCTCTTCTATAGGTGTGGCCTGCTTTGTGGGTGTGGCTTGCCGCCCATGTGACTGGGTGGGAGTGGCTTGCCACCCATGTGACTGGGTAGGAGTGGCTTGCCGCCCATGTGACCAGGTGGGAGTGGCTTGCCACCCATGTGACTGGGTGGGAGTGGCTTGCTGCCCATGTGACCAGGTGGGAGTGGCTTGCCACCCATGTGACCGGATGGAGTGGCTAAGACGATGTCACTAAATTCTTTGCCCCAATGGATAAACTACAATAAGATTAAAATAAGTACACAAAAGAATAAAAAAGCTACTTACAGAAGGAAGATGACTGTACTTGCCAGTCTTCAGTATCATTGACTCCAATGAATGCCCTGCACAAAGAAGAGACATAGAAATGAACTCTTCCATTGCATGCACAGCATTAGGATGAAACAAGCATACAAAACAATAAAGACAGCTACTTACAGAGGGATGATTACTGCCTTGCCGGGTCTTTTGCACACCACCACCTCACCACCTTGCTCCAATAACCTGCACAAAGAAGAGACACAGAAAGGAGGACTTTAATCGCATGCACTGCATTAGGATGAAACAAGCACACAAAATAATAGAAAAGGAAGGTTACTGTCCTTTTGTGTGTTGAAGTCACCCACTGACCAACTTGCTCCAATGAATGGCCTGCACAAAGAGATACAGAAATGAAGACTTTAATTGCTTGCACTACTATATTAAGGATGAAACAAGCATACAAAGCAATAAAACAGCTACTTACATAGGAAATATGACTGTCCTAGCGGTCATACTCGGTTGCCTCTTCATCCAGTTAAATAATACTAACTGCAGAAGAAATAAAACAACATTGGACTCAATTGTGGTTGTAAGCTGAGGTCTACACTACAGGTAATAGAAGGGATCTCTGTTTTCACCCAACAATGTACAGTCTTTTCAGGAAGGATGTCCCTCAACAAACAGGAAAGATATAGTCTTTCATCCAAGAAGTTAGATCAAGAATGAATGTCATAGGTAGATTTACAGAGCAATACAGATGTCTTTTTCTGCAATTTAGTTCTCAGTTCAAAAAAACAGGAATATATGAATTAGGTTCAGTATTTGGGTCGGTCCAAGTAGCTATTCAAGAGTTAGTGGTTAGAAACAATGGTAAAGCAAGATATGGATTTAAAACCAGAAATATTTTGTTGGGTATTTGAAAGGGAATACAATACATATTTAATTTTACACATATTAGCAGCTGCTGGAATTGTGGTTGCACAACAGTGGAAAAACAGAGATATGAAAATGAATAAATATTAGAATGTGCAGGAATAAATAAATAAATTGATAATTAAAATCAAGAAGGTTTTGAATACTTTTTCACGTGGGATTTGTTTTAGCAATTGCTAACTAACAGAAACAGAAATTAGAAATCTAAAAGTATGAAAGAAAACACCAATTATGTAAGGAAAAGTCACTAAAATGTACAAGGAAATATTGTTAGTACTTGATCATTATTAATGTGTAGATAACTGCGGGACATTACACACTCACAAGCTATGACAGTGCCAGGAAAACACCAAAAAATAACAATTTTTCCCCCAAAGACTGCAGATGAAACCAGTTTTTTCCCCTAACCCTAAGGACAGGAAAGACAAAGCCACTGGAATAAAAACCATCAAGGCATTGTGGGAAATTATAAAGGACAGTGCCAGGAAGCTCTCAGAACCAGCAACCACTCACAATTACCTAAACAACCAGGTATCACACAGAAACACACAAAATCTGGCAAAGCTGCCTTGCACCAATCTGGCCTGCCCATAGAAAAGCAGCCACTTTGAGATACATAAACCATGCACCAACCTGCACACTTAAAAGCAACATATTGCATCACAAATAAACCATTTGCAAAAAGGAGTGACATTTCTTGTAATAAACATATTCTATAAACAATAAATAAATAAAAATCCCCTAAAATAATTTAAAAAAATATTCTATAAATAATAAAAAAGTCCTTAAAAACCATTAAAAATATTCTACACACAATAAATTAAAATAAAACCATTTTAAAATATTCTATCCGCAATACTTTTAAAGATACATTAAATGTACTTTTATAGAATATTTTTAAATGGTTTATTTTAATTTGTTGTTGATAGATTTTTTTAAATAGTCTAACACAATTTTAAAAAAGATTCCACACACAATAATTTAAAATGAAACCATTAAAAATATTCCATACACAATAAATTACAATAAAACCATTTTAAAATATTCTATACACAATACATTTAAAAGTATTGTATAGCATTTTAAAAAATGGTTTATTTTAATTTATTTTTGATAGAATCTTTTTTTAAATAGTCGAAGACAATTAAAAAAAGAATCTACACACAATAAATTGAAATAAACAATTTTAAAAAATTCTATACTCAATACTTTTAAATAAAACAATTAAAAAAAATTCTATACACAATAAATAAAATATTCTTTAAAAAAACATTAAAAGCATAAAAGAAGAAAAAAAACGTACCAGCAGGCAGAATCTGCAGCTCTCCAATGCGATGGATGCAGTAGGGAGCAGGCAGGCGAAAAGGCAGCAGGTAAGCTGGACTGAAGGGACAAGGGACAACCGGGTTAGCTAGGCCTGCCACCTGGCAGGCTTAGCCAGCCAGGCAAGGCTGGAGACGGGGGGGGGTATGTGGGGATAGAGTAGCAAGAAACCCCCTTTGGGCTACGCGATGTACCCCAGCTTGCGGCTTTTGCGAGGCTAGGCCTGAAGGCCTTCCCTCGCGAAACCCGCTAGCCGGCGTAAGTTAGCCTCCTGTCACCACTGCCCACCTCCTTTCAGCCACATGGCGTACACCAGCTCGCGGCTTTCCCGAGGCAAGGCCTCAAGGCCTTCCCTCGCGAAAGCCGTGAACTGGTGTAAGCTATCCTGCCGCTGCCCCTGCCACTGCCCCCGCCACATGCCAGCTCGCCCCCCCTGCCGCCGCCGCCCACCTCCTTTCAGCCATGCGGCGTACTCCAGCCAATCAGTGAGCGGTGGGCTGGGCTAGTTTAGTATGGATGGGCGGGGGAGCGAGTAAGCTGCAATGGAACGGGCAGGGCGAGCGAGCGACAGGGTTGGGACAGGCATTCTGGAACTTACTTCCGGGTCCACCGGTTGAACCTATTCTAACTGGTTTGGTAGATTTGACTAACCGGTTCTACCGAGCCAGTGCAAACCGGTAGGAACCCACCTCTGCTTCCCACCAAAGGTGGTCTCTATTTTTCTACTTGCATTTCGAACTGCTAGGTTGGCAGAAGCTGGGACAAGTAATGGGAGCTCATTCCGTTACAAGCTCAGCATCTTAGCCACTCAGCCACCGCATCCCTAGTTGATCAATAGGAAATGATTGAATGATTTAAGTACAAATGATTTAATTCAAATAGTACCCTAGTCTGAGCTTTAACAATCCCAGAGAAACAAAAATTCCCCCTATAAGCAAAAAGGAAATAAGAAATTGCTGGAACCTCTCTGCCATATGCAGTCTTAATTTATTTTTCTAGTTGTTCCCAACTTGCAAAATCACTCGTTACTCTGAGGGGAGCCTTCTTGGCTGCTTAGCAGCCATACTTATTGCATTGACAAACACTGCAAAGTGGAAAGGCAACATGTTGTTGTTGTTTTTTAAATAAAGTTTTTTATTTTTTATTCTCTATATATACATTCACATAATTATTATTCTTTTTTTTTACATTCATAATTCTAATACATTTATCATTCCATTTATAGAATTGTAATATTCCATTTGGGTTGTTTTGTTTACCATCCCTCGCCTATTTTGACACCACCTTCTTCTCCTTTCCTTTTCTCCCTCCCTCCCTTCTCTACTTCCTTCCTTCCTCCTTTCCCTTCCTTCTTCCCTTACCTATCCCCTCCTCCTCTCTTCCTCTTCGCCTTCCTACCTTCTCTCCTTCTTCCCTTCTCCTCTCCTCTCTTCCTTTCTCTCCCTCCCTCCCTTCTCTACTTTCTTCTTTCCTCTTCTCCTTTCCCTTCCTTCTTCCCTTACCTCTCCCCTACTTCTCTCTACCTCTTCCCCTTCTTCCCCTCTCTCCTTCTCACCTTCCCCCTTCCATCTTCCTCTCCTCCCCTTCTCTCTTCCTTCCTTCCTTCCTTCCTTTTCCTCTCATTTCCTCTCTTCCTTTCTTTTTCTATTGCTTCAGGTGTCTCTTCCAGCTCTTAATTTCTATTTTCTTGAGGTGTTATTTCTGCAAACCCAAAAATCTTTGTATATCATTTTTTGTTTTTTATAAAAAAACACACAAAAAAGAATATTTTTCTTTTTTGGTCAGACAAAGACAGACAACACATTACACATAGAACCTTCTTCAATCACATAAAGCATGTCATTTGGTTGTACGTTTTTGTGCATCACTTCCATAGTCCTCACTTTCAAATGTATGTAAGATCACAAATTATCAACTCATTTCAAACAAATTCTCATATCATCAATCCAGTATATTATATAAAAAAATATTATAATTATTAAACATTCATGTGACTATAAATTGCTTTTACATCCTTTTGTGTGAAATATCCTGTTTGAAGTAAAACTATATAATAGCATTCCATTAAATCCTCCTAAAATCATCCAATAACATTTAATCTTTCTAACATATTCTAAATAAAAATTGATTATATTTAATAACAAATACTTTTAAATCTCCTCTCATAGTCCTCATTTGCAGTTTGTATAAAATTTCATATCCCCAAACTAGTACCAATATATGTATTATTATCAATATTACTCATTTATATGACTATTTATAATATTATAATTTTAACTAAGTTTGACTTAATTTTTATTGTAAACTTTCACATCAACCTGTATCTTTCCAGTAGAAGTGCAGTTTTATATATCGTGTCATTTGTGGAATTAATATTCTGGTTGTTTTCTTAGTAGGTTTTTATGGACTTCTTTTGGCAGCTTGTTGCTCATTGTATATCTTATGAGCACTCGAAACCCTCCATCTGTTCCTTTCATCAACTTATCTTTGGTTATCACCGATGTTTCAGTCAAGATTTTTCTTCTTACTTCCATCAAATTTTCTCTTTCTTCTTCTTCTGTACTTTGAGGTCTGAGGTAGAGTTCCAGTCCACCTATCTCCCCTTTCCATAGTCCACTCTTGCTATTTCCAACCACGCTCAATATGCTGTCAGTATCCACGATTTTCTTATCTCTTTGTTCCTTTTTTCCTTCAATTTTTGGAACTCCGTCCTCAACTTTCTTCCTTTGAAAAATGTCCTCAATTTTTCCATCTCTTTTTGCTGATTTTTGTTCTGCATCATCCATTCTCATCTCATTCTCTGTTATTACTAATGTTTTATGAATTTAAAACATAATCATTTGCAATATTAATGTTTCTTTTTCATGTTGCGCCATCCTTCCAACTTATAAACACTGCCACTATAGCATTCAAAGCTTTTATTGTATTCCAAACAAGTTCATTATAGTCTTTCAGGTCTCACTGTAGTCCAGCTACTAATAGAAACTCCAAAAGAGCCCCTGTGTAAACAATTTGTGCTTTTTCCACTATCACTCTCAATAAACAAACTGAAAGGCTTTGAAGTGTAACTCCGATGATCAAAGAGAAGAAAGAAAAAACAATGTTTCCAAGCCTCCAGCCTTAAAGTGGCAGTATTACTTTTCTCTCTCCCTGCTGTTACAGCCCTCTTTAAATAGCAGACTTACGGAGAAAAATTCTTAATAAAAAAAACAATCCAATCAAACTTTGTAAAAAAAAAACAAAAAAAAGAAATTTTTAATCCACAAGTATATATAGAAAAAATAAATAATAAAAAATAGAAGAAAAACTGACTCTTCCAATTTAAAAAATAGGAAACATTTGCAGAACTTCCATTCGTAAAAAAAGAAATTAAAAAAGGATAACACACTAAGTTTAATGTAGCTTAATTTCGCCGCTTGTTTTCTTTTGTCTTCAATTTTAATTCAGTTTTAATTTTCTTTGGGTAGTCTCTTTTCTAATAATAAAATTTCCTCACCAATCCAACACACTTTCTCTTTCGTTTTCTTTCCGTTCTGGAGCTGTCCCAACTTCAGCAGCTTCAGGGCTGGATTTCTGTCATCAGAAAGAAGCTTCTCCTGGATCAATCAGGGACTTTGCGGTGTCCCTGAGATCAGCAGGATGTACTCTTCTCTATCACTATCTCTTCGGGACGGTTTAGGTCCAAAAGGACCATCCAGTGGCAGAAATATCGACTGCAATCTTGGAGCTCCAAGATCGCACGTCGTATCGGCACAACATCAGCTCACTCCCTTAGCAACATGATATTGTTGACAAATTCAAGCAAGGCACTTTCCCCAATAACATTGCAGTATTGCTCTTTGCTGTCGTGCTGGATGGGAAAAAAGGAAGTCATAGTAATGCCTATAGATGAGCTACAGGAAGAAGATGATGAAGCAGTGAGGGAGAAAGGGAAGGTAAATTTTACCTTGAATTGAGTGCTAGGAGACAAAGTGAGGCAACAGTTTCCACAAGTAGGGTAACAGACCATCTAATAGTGCTACAAAGACCTAGCAGTTTAATGGTAAGTACTATGGTGGCTTTCTTCCAGTTTCAGATAAATTACTGTATGTATGTATGTATGTATGTATGTATGTATGTATGTATGTATGTATATAAATTACACATAAATTACACACACACACGTGTCGGTTATATATGTATGTATGTATGTATGTATATGATACAATTTATTTAATCTGCATGATGTGACTCTGAATACATCAGGGACGTGTGGTCAGGGGAGGCAGGGGAGGCAGAGCCTCACCTCTCATCATGAAATAATAATATATAATAATAATATATATTTCCTCCCATCCCTTTTACATGGCTCCCGCTAAGCTCCGGTAAGGAGAAGAGCCTTTGGGGAGTGAAGAGGAAGAGGAGGGAGGAGGAGAAGGAGGTGCGCGCATGGGGCGGTGCCAGCTGGGCAACCGGTGGAGGCAGGCGGATTCTCGGAAGCGCTAATAACCTTCCTGCCTCCACTGTACTTTGCGCGCTCCTCGCGACTGCAATAGATGTCCAGAAGTGGCAGGGGCTGTTGGGCTGGTAGCCCAAACCCCATTAGCCACAAAAGCCGCTTCTGGACGTATATTGCAGTCGCGAGGAGTGCACGAAGTCCAGCAGAGGCAGGAAGGTTCTCGTCATTCCCCAGTCGCTTTCGTGTCTTCATCATCAAGACGAAGTCCAGGAGCGCCGACAACATTTCTGCCTCCGCTGGACTTCGTCTTGATGATGTCGCCACACCTCCCGGGCGCGGACGGATGGAGGTAGCCAGAGTGGCACCGAGGCAGTCCGGCGGGTGAGCGACCGATGATCAGGCTGTCTGATCCTCCATCGCTCGCTCGCTCGCTCTTTCGTCCGCCTGGACCACCTCGGCGTTGCCCAGCAGCTGCGGCGATGCCATCAAGACGAAGTGGCTTGGAGGCGAAGTGCTTTTCAGTGCTTTTCTGTGCGTCTGGCATTTAGGTAGATAGCTGGATGTCCTAAACGCCAGATGCACAGAAAAGCACTGAAAAGCAGCTGCTGTTGGGGACTGCGGAGCGCGAGCCAGCGGAGCGCGCTCAGGAAGGCGGGGAATGGGAACACTTGTGCTTGAGGCTGAGGCAGCCTCAGCCTCCAGCACACGTGGTCCAATTCCCCGCCTTCCTAATGACGTCACCAGCCTCACCAGCCATAAACCTCACCGCACGTCACTGGAATACATTCATACCAAAGGTGGGTTGCAAATGATGGCACTACTAGTTTGCTTATGCTTGCGCTTGTGTGCATGTTACGGGTGGGTGGGCAGAACATCCCACTGCCGCCACTACTGGTTTGCCCAATCTGGGCCAAACTGTGAGCAACCCACCTCTGATTCATACGTATGTACTTAGATATTATAGACATCTTTCTACATTGAATATTTGTATAGGCTTAATATGTTGTTTCTATGATTTAATGCTGGTATTACAGAGATTAGAAATAAATGTTTGCAGATACCACAAAACTCTTAAAATGGTAGCCAAGTTATTAAGGTGGGAGCAAGGCAGCACTTCTACCTAATGCGTGGACCGCCTTAGTAAAAAATTGTGGCAGCACTTGTAAACATTTTGGGCTGTGGAAAAAGATATTGGCCAACATCATGCTGGGATCCAGGAGTTATGATGCTGAGAAGTTATATATTTCCTAGACCTAGACTAATGTGGGAAAGATATGTATTCATGGTTTTCATTATTGGCATCTCCTTTTTCTCTGCTGCACCGAATTAAAATTATTTTAACCCAGTGGAGCCATATCAATCTTGCCTCACATTTATTTTATTTAATCCAAATCCAAGAAAGCACCTCAAGTATTAAATCTGATTTCAATTACGGAGTAGATAGGAATAATCTCATTAGAGCTTAATCCAGGACCAGACAAGTGCATTTCTTGCCATTCAGAAGGCAGATAGGGGAACTGGACTTTACTTACTTTGGAACTACGTTCTTGCCAACCCAGTTTTGCAATATGATGGTATCTGGATTCCTGGGTTTCTGCATTGCCCAGCAATGTATGTTTTCTCAGCTAACGGTTGGTGCCAACTGTGTCAATACATCATACATTAAGGTATTATATCTGGCAACAGTGATACATACCTTAATTCAGACCTGGGCATTTGATGGCCTGTGGGCCACATCCAGTTCTTTGGCTGTCCCTGTGTGGCCCATGGCATCAGAGTCAGGGGGAAGGGCATCATCAGGGGTGGGGCATCAGCGGAGGATGGGGCATTGGCAGCAGTGCCCTTCCACAACAGTCCCAGTTTCTCATGTGCCCCCTTGGGAAAATTAATTGCCCACCCCTGTCTTAATTTCATTTCATTCTTCTGAAATGTGATGGATTAACATGAGTCTTAGAATTGTGTCTCTTTATAGCCCAGATACTTCTATGGAAGGGTCAGGACCTCCAGATGGTCTGCATAGATATCTCCGGACTGATACAGAAATAAACAATTTATGAGAGATCATAGAATAATAAGTAATATATTGGATGTCTGGGACAAATTTAGGAAGATAATGCATCCAGATTTCTCCCCTTCACTTAATTATTAAATGTCTACTTTTCTGAAGAGGAAAGCACTAAGACATTTGTTCAATGGAAGGTTAATAGCTCATTTATTTTGCAAAATTGAGTTATCAATTAAATGGAAGACAAAATCTTTTGAGATTCTTACTTTGAAATGGTCTCGTTTACATGATTAGTTTCAGTATCTTCAAATAACAGCAGAAACAAGGGGAAATACCAAGGGACTTGACTTGAATTTCTATTGCTTCTAACATGTGATTTACATCATTTGTTGGATCAAATTTATAAATTATTGTGAAACATGGTTCAAAATCTGAACAAATTAAAGGTTTTGAGATTAAATGGATGCTGAATAAAATAATAGAGATGGAAAGTTTGGTGCTAAAAATAAAATTTACTCTAAATATCATAGAGAAAATCAGTTCAAGATGTTTTATTACTGGTATATCGCTGTAGTTGTAATTGCTAAAATGGATAATTCATTCTCCAACAGTAGTTGGAAATGTAATGTACAAGTCAATGCTACATGCCAGTCAGATAATTTTTTCATAATTGGTGACAATGTTTTTAAAGCTCAATAATTCTGAAAAATTATTCATTCTACAATTAAACACATTTTTAAAGTTGAATTCCCATTTCAGCTTTTGATATTCTTATTACAGTTAATTAAACCATATATTATCTTTAGGTATACTGAGTCTGCTTTTTATATTCTAACTTTTTAAACAATATTATATGATTCTGGAAAAGGATACTAGGTTCTTTTTGAAAGAATGGTTAACCAAGTTGTGTATGCTTCACCATTGAAAATGGTTCTATACTTCTAAGTAAATCTGACTTAGCATTTAATTCAAAATGAGATTTTTTTTTGGACTACCTCATCTGAAAATTTGTTTTTTGTTTATCTACAGCATCTATACTTCAGTTTTATGAGAGATTTACACTGAATAAATTTTCAGTGTTGACTCAGTCTATTATAGCTAATAATATTATTTGGTGATTTATATTGTGTTGACCATGGTTCTTGATATTTAACCTTTCATAAAGTTTAATGGTGAGTTTTAGTAATTTAAAGTGATATATTCAATCATTCATAATTTTACTAATGAAATACTAAAAAATATAATCTTGACATTTGTTTACTCATTTGTGCTTTGTTCTTTTTGTTGTCTGTTTTGTATTTGTGTTGTTTATATTATTTTATTAAAAGTTAAATAATAAAAAGAAAATTGCTGGATTTATAACTTTCTCTACTTCAGAATACTTCAGAAAGATCAGTTGATAAACAATGCCTAACCAAAGAATGGACTGAAGCTTGCTCATTTTCTAAAAATAATTTCAAGTGTTGTTTATAACTCTCTATATGACTAGGAAGTACTTTCTCATAATAAGCCTGCTGACATGAGGATCATTTGGTGAGAGAAGGTGAGGCAGGGTCTTTTGAATGACTGTTTCAAGGCTTGGTTCTACCTCAGGGAGATCATGATGTTTTGCTCCAGACAACCTTTGAACGGTTACATCATCCTTGTCAAAATAGCTTTTAACAATTGGAGCTTGTTTATTTAATAATTTGTGATGTGCTTCTTAACTGATTTTGATTTTACATTTTTAATCACCCAGGCAAGCATTATTTTGCTGCAAAAACAATTTGATAAATAAACGACATCAAGAGTGGTATATAGCGGAAGTCAGGGGGGTGGGTTTGTGTGGGAGGTGGGGGAGGGTTAGGGTGGAGGGTGGGGCAATATATATGTATGAATAAATTAGAAGATGGGACTAATGAAACATTGTTAGGCTAGGAGAAATTTATATTAAGAGTTATAGATGTTAAATTAGCTTAGAAAATGATCAATGTGTTATTATTAATTTAAGAGAAATTTATATAGTGTTTGTTGGGAGGAGAGGGGTTATGAGTAATCTATTTTAAGAAGGGGAGAGGGGAGGGGGTAAAGTGTTTGGTATAATATTTGAATGTGAATTTTTGCGGGGGGGTTGGGGGGTATAGCATTTGTATGAGATTTATATTGTGTGGAGGGGGGGGTGGAAAGGGGGAAAATTTGTTTGTTCAAAACTCTTTTAATAATAGAGGATTTAATGAAAGAATTGTGTATTCAAATGGTTAAAAAAGTGAAATATCTAGGTATACATTTAACAGTGTGTCTTCGATGAAGAAGACAATTATATTAATTTGATTAATAAAACTAAGCAAGATTTAAAATAAATAAATAAATAAATAAATAAATAAACGACATCAACATTTGCTCATTGGGTTCTTTTAGCTGTTACATTCCAGTAGGCAGTTTTGAAGTTGTGTGTGTGTTTTAGTCAGTGCTTCTTTATGCAGGATTTTGATGATCCTATATTATGGTGTTACTTTATCACTTTCCCCTTTCGTATTGCTGCAGTTTTTATTTTTTATTTGTATGCTACTCCAAGTTTAAAAGCGAGGCTGTATCTGACCAGGTCCTTAAATAAAATACAAAAACAACATTACTTGTGTTAAAAGATTAAAATCCAAAGAGCAGATCCACATCATGGGATAGAGATTACAAACAGGGTAAGTAGCTTTGTTTCCATAGGATTTGGCAGCTGGCAATCCCCCTTGAATCGTTTTTGAGAAGCCTAAACTTCAAAATGCACATTTGCCATTCAGTACAAATCACATATTTCTGCTCCTGGATGCCATAAATCAGTATGTTATCAAAGCACCATAAAATCTTGTTCCCAAATCTGAGTGCATTCAGGATTTTAATATGCTCTGTGTGTGTACTCGCTAAGCTGTAACTAGACAGAATGTTTAGTGATAATAGGTACATTTAGGGACATAGTCTTTACTGTGCCTTACACGTAGGGTACTGAACCTATTAAATGGGAAATAGTTTTAAGGCCATGTCCCAATGAAAAAGATTCAGTCCAAGAGTTCTACTCTGATTTTTCAAAAGTCTATTAATCCTCAACAGTATTCATTAAATGACCAAGAATATGTAGGCCACTGATAAGGAGAAACCATTGAAGTATTTTTTACTCTCCCCTAGGTTGTTTGTCAGACTCTTAATCCCACAAAAATAAATAACCCATTCTCAATCATTTGCTTATGAAAAAAAAAAAATTCAAAATAGGCACATTTAATAGAGTTCTTTTTTTTTCTAGCAAGCAAAAGATAAATAAAAATAAGCCCATGTTTCTGAACCACTTCAAAAATGGACAGGGAGAAAACGTTCCCCAGTATAAGGACTGGCATCAAATGCATAGTTATCACTAATATATTCTTTGCTTTCCTCAAGCAAAAAGGGAAAATGTTTTATCTAAATACTGTAGGAATTCTCAAGTTACCAGTAACACTGGTTTTAAATGAACATTAAATAGTATCTCTGCAAAATTGGCAGAGGAAGAAAGGGATGTATTAAATCTGAATGAAATGAAAGTAAATGGAAATACAAAAAATAAAGAATGTTTAAGAACCATTCTAGAAAGCAGCCCAGACTTCTTAATTCAGGCAGCTTAATAGTATCTTCCTCCACACAGTGCTAATTTCAGATTTTGTTGAGTCAGATGTTGTATTGTTAGATCCTTTTATTAATGAATTAAAAATCTAAAATGAGGAAGGAACACCCAATGCTTTTGAAATGCCAGCTTTCCATTACCTGGTGTTAGAAGAACAATAAATCGGCTGAAATTTGGCATGCTTAAGGATCTTAAGGACCATCTATCCCTCTTAAGAAGAAAGAACAAATGTATCACCAAGAGAACAAAAAAGAGCAAATATTTGTATAAATATGAGCACATTCCAGTAGATTGACAGAGGCATATATTTAGAAATTACTGCAACATAAATGGAAATATCCTGGGTAAGACTATAATCAAATGATTTGACTTGTATGATTCTGCTGTTGTGTGTTATTTGATTCTGCTGTCGTGTGTTATTAGCATGTCCAAGGTGCTCCTCTATGATCTTAGTTGGAGTACTGTTTAAATTAGACTTTAAAACTTTTCAAATGAGGATATCTTCCAATAGAGGTCTATATCTTTTGAAAAGGACAATTCAGGGATAATGTAACTCAGTCTCCTCTACTATCTAGTATTTGTAGCTATCTATTAACTATCCAGTACGTCATAAAGTAACGTTTCAAAAATTGTAAGGTGTCCCTTGGAGGGTGTCAGTCCAGGGCCGTATGAAGAATTCCACCTTTCTCAAAGCTTCATTGTATTGTTCATTTGTGTTCATTTTGGTGTTTGGATCTTAGGAGATGTGATGGCAACAAGTTTAGGAGTTGCTGCCTTAAAGCAGTAATAAGGAATTTCAAGCATCACCCAGCACTGACCCACAAAGCATTCACAGCAAGATATGCCCCTTTCTCATATTTATTCTCTCCATTTCAGTAGGCTTCTCATATTTCTACCTATGGTTAAACCTTGATGTAGTTTCCATGGTTTTGCTGTTCTTTGAATCAACGTGCAGATTGATAATCAAGATCCTGGGGGTTAAACCGTTGAAGATATCTGTGCTTGTCCCAGTGGTCTTTTTACATTGGCTGGTTCTCTTAATTGTTTCCCACCCATTGCTCAAGTTGCATCAACTTTCCTATCAGACGACATTCGCAACTGAGCTCAAGAGGACATGGGGAAACAGAAGAAGAATGGAGGAAATGTATTATGGAGAAGGAGACTAGCATAAAAAAGGGTGAGAGAGTGAGGGAAGCACATCCAGAGATTAATGGAGGTTATCCACCATTCCAACTGCTCTGAAAGATTATATACTGGTTTTTCTATCTCCCATTCTTTCTTTTCTTTCCCCAAACATTTTTTGTAAAAAAAAAAAATTGTTTGAATTTCAGAGATTTCACATATGCGAATATCTCCTGGTTGTTTTATACACAGAAGGGGGGTAAATTGGAAAGAAGGGAGGGAAAGAGCTCCCTCCTTTCGCACTTCCCCACCCCAGAGAGTCTCTGGAAAGTTGGAGGGAAATAGCAATTCCAAACAAGCCAACTTCTGAGGACTCTACTAAGCTGCCCTGCCCTCCCTACCGCTTTGGCAAAGAGGCATGTGGTCGGCCATTTTCCTGTCTGGCAATAAAGCAAGGAGTAATGTGGGCTCTCCAGAGCAGTCATTTAGTATTCATAGAATAGCAGAAAAGCAGGCACATCTGCTTAGCACAGCAAGTCCTGTCATATAACTGTCTCTCTCACTATCTGTCCATAAAGAATGTCCCGGAATTGGTGTAATTCAGAGAAATTAATGATAGCTTTATGTGGGAGTGCACCCCGGAGGCAGCTTAACACTTCATAGTCCATCTGATCAGTTACACGCAGGGCACCATAGCAACAATTTGGACCCCAGCCAGCTGCATTAAAGGTTATTACTGAAAACATGACCTGAAAACTAGATCTGCATTACAAGGCCCAATGAAAGAAGCAAGGAGGCCGGGGGGGGGGAGGGGGAGGAGGAGGAGAGATAAAGGGTGGGTGGAGAGAAAGACAGGAGCAAAAATAAAATAAAAAGTGTGTGCGTGTGTGTTTGAGGGGGGGGGATTTGATAACAGAAAATAAAGTTTCAGCAGATGCACCCCCAGCCCTCTTGTGAAAAATAAGATATCATTGCAACGCTCCATGATTCCAAAGATTCAAGGATTCAGAGTTGTAAATCCAAGGTCTCCCCTTCTCTGCCTTTTGGACTTCATGGTACAATGGGGCAGAGTTAATTTTGGAGTGGGACGGGGGTTAAAGAAATGGACAAAATAAGCTTCAGTATTATACATTCATGGTCCACAAAAAACAGGATTAGGATGATCAGTTTAGCAGAAGGGAATCCAATCAGACCTCTCCTTGACTGTTTTGTTGTTTGTTTTCAAATAGAATATTAGCCCTGGAAAACAGGAAACATACAGTACAGGAAAACATATGAGCTATATCATCTATCTTTGCTGCTGTATATGTTCTAGACATCTCTCTATGTATAAAATGAAGAAGAGGAAGAGGCAGTAAACAGATCAGTCTTGTCTTCCCTGCTTCTTTACAGAGGTTTTCCTGAACGGTGGCAGTGGTAGGATAGCAGATGATGGAAGATTTCAAACCCAACATGGTGGCTTAGGAGGTGGAGTTAATTATGCGCTATACCACAGGGATTGGCAGACATACAAATCTACCTACAAGTTTCCAGGAGACCTGGATTGTTATAATGCAGTTCTTCCAAATTACCCGTAGAGGTGATGGGCACTTCTTCATTGGAAGTGTTAAAAGTTAGACAGCCATCTGTCTGGGATGCTTTAATTTATATTCCAGCACCAAGCAAAGGGTTGGATCCAAATGGCTCCAACTCTATGATTCTACAAGCTTTGCCAGCCAATTTGCCCCAAAACCTCTCCAGAAACACTCAGTTTGTATTCCTGATTCACAGATAAGGAATTTTGAGTGCAGGCAAACCAAATAAAGCAATCCCACATTTTAGTTTCTGCTGTCATTTTGTTGCTGTATCTAAGCCCTGAGATTCATGAACCTTAGAGATCTATTGCAAATCACAAAGGAATCTACGTAGATCCCAGTCTTGCTCCTGCTTGTTTCTGTAGTTGGTAGAGGCATCAGTATGGGAATTATATTTCTAACTAATTACCGTATTTTTCAGAGTATAAGATGTACCTCCCCCCCCCCTTAAAAGAGAGTGAAAATTTGGGTGCGTCTTATACACTGAATGTAGACCCACCCACCCTTTGGCCTCTGCCTCCCAGCAATTTACCTCTTTGCAGCAAAGGCTTCATTAAGCTATAGCAATCCCTGCAGCTTGTAACAGCTGATGATGGGGAGAAATTGAAAGTGAAACTTGCTGTTTGCTCCTGGAGGCAAATTGCTGGGAGGCAGAGGCAGATTTTTTTTTTCTTGTGTTAATCAGGCTGTTTGCTTCAAGGAGGTAAGTCAACAACTATAAATGCCTATAGAATGTTCAAATTATTAGACTTATTTTTTAAAAACTGCTTTATTATTATTCTAGACAACTTAACAAAATGAAGCTTTTTAAAATAAATGCTTGATCTGAAGAGATCCCGTGTTATTGTTTTAAAAAGTGCTATTCTTTTAAATAGCAGAGAATAACTATACTTCCAGAAAGCACATCAATTTTAACAGCATCTATACAAGTATAATCTGAAATATAACACTGCAAACAATGTATATTGTTTGTACTGTTTGTTGCAAGGAGGCAAATTGCTGAGAGGCAGATATTTTTCCCTTGTTTTCCTCCCCAAAATCTAGGTGCGTCTTATACTTCGGAGCGTCTTATACTCTGAAAAATATGGTATAATAGAGTCTGGGGAGAAGCAAAGAAAAGTAATTTCTTTCTTTTCTCATTGTTTACATCTTGTGTTGTGTCTACATGGACTCTCCCAAATTAGTTAGAAGATAGATTAAAAACAAATAAAATAATACCACAATACAGTTGAGCCTCTTAAATGGAGGTATATTGAGGGGCTGTATCTCTTTGCACAAGTGGGCAGATTATGATGATGTATCCTTGATTTTATATACTTAGCACTGTTACCACAGTCTTTTTTTCTTCTTTTTGAAGGGACAGCAGTTGTGAGGTTGTATAGAAGAGGTTGTACATCTGTTAATATTTTTACACCAGAATCCTGTATTAGAAAAAATTAATCTTTACTTCGCAATCATGAGAAAAAGGTATTAAAATGTCAAAATCATTAGCTTCAAAATGCATAATCCAATTTACTGCTATTTAATCAGTATAGAAGAACTTTCCATGAGGAGCAATAGTTTCACCCTTAGTGAAGCTCTATGCCCATTTCCCATCATCAGAATCAGAGTAGTTACATTACCAAAAATATCTATCACTTTTACATAAACTTGGCATCTCCAAACTCTACATACATATTAAAATGCTAATTAGCAAGCAAAAAATATAAAATGACAGGCAGGGACAAAGCATGGAACTCATTGTAGAATAATCTTTGTGTAACTCAAACTCAAGAATTCTGATGTCAAACAATTATTTTAAAAGGTGCATATCTTCAAAATGATTTAGTGTGAGATGGATTAACACTACAGTCCTCCTTCACCTTCTCCCCCACGTCTCTGGAAACTTGTTCTTCTGTTGGAATTTTGGAATTTATGTTCTTCTGTTTTGGATCTCCCCATATAAATGGATTATTGTCATCAAAAGGAAAACTGGATGAAAATGAGGCGCAGCATGAATTCACACCTAAAGGATGACATCATCTGGAATTACCCCTGTGGAATTGTATAGGTACAGTGCACATCAAAAAATCAATTTACATGCTATATACTCTACCTGGAACTAAAGTCTCAGAATTATTTTTGCTTAAGAAAAGAGTAACAGAAACAAAATCCTCTATAATAATCAAATCAAATCAAATCAAATCAAATTTTATTTGATTAGCCGCAACCCTCTCCCGAAGGACTCGGGGCGGCGTACAGTCAAAAAGATAAAATACACATAGGACACACATACATACGAAAAAACAAGGACAATTACATTTGTGCATGGAGGAGAGTAGACCTGCAAGTGAAAGACAATAAACACAGCTAAAAACACAGTTAAAACACAGTTTAAAATCCCCTAAATAAAATTGCTGAATTAAAAACCCCTCAGGAGCGTAACGAAGTTATGGTTGGGCCAGGCCAGATATTTGAAAAAGGTGGGTCTTGAGCTTAACACGGAAGGAGCGGAGGTCTGTAGTGGTCCTAATATCCGGGGGGAGGTCATTCCACAGGGCTGGGCCCGCCACAGAGAAGGCTCTGCTCCTAGGCGCCGCCCCATGACATTGTCTAGTGGACGGCACCTGGAGAAGTCCCTCTCTGTGCGAGCGAATAGGTCGTAGGGATGTATGGGGCAGAATACAGGATATTAGTCTCAGATGGGGACTGTAGCCAAGAAATTAAAAGATGCTTGCTCCTGGGGAGGAAAGCTATGCCAAATCTAGACAGCATACTAAAAAGCAGAGACATCACCCTGCCAACAAAAGTGCATATAGTCAAGGCTGTGGTTTTCCCAGTTGCAATGTATGGCTGTGAAGGTTGGACCATAAGAAAGGCTGAGGGTCAAAGAATTGAGGCCTTTGAATTATGGTGCTGGAGAAGACTCCTGCGAGTCCCTTGGACTGCAAGGTGATCAAACCGATCAGTCCTAGAGGAGATCAACCCTGACTGCTCTTTAGAAGGCCAGATCCTGAAGATGAAACTCAAAAATTTGAGCACCTAATGAGAAGGAAGGACTCACTGGAGAAGAGCCTAATGCTGGGAAAGATTGAGGGCAGAAGAAGAAGGGGACGACAGAGAATGAGGTGGATGGATGGAGTCACCGAAGCAGCAGGTGTGAGCTTAAATGGACTCCAGAGGATGGTAGAAGATAGGAAGGTCTGGAGGGACGTTGTCCATAGGGTCGTGATGGGTCGGACACGACTTCGCAACTAACAACAACATTAGTCCCAGGGACAGTAGGAACCAATGTTGCTGGTGGATTTACCTGCCTCAACTATATGAGGGTAAATATCAATACATCCATGTCCTCACCTTGATCTAATGTAGAGAAGTAGAGGAGAGATTTCATTATATTTTTCAATAAGGGCCAGAAGAAAATAAAGCTTTAGAGAAAGGTTGAAAGTGGGGGGCTTTTGAGACTGGCTGTTCCTATACGTGGAAAAAAAATAGCAAAGACTGTGGGTAGTTTATGGGAAGATTGGCTGGTCTGACTATAACAGAAAAGGCTCAGTATGGGACCCAATACAATGTCATCTACTGTAAATGGATGCAGTTTCAAGACGAGTGTTTGCATTTAAGGCATTAATGCATATATATTATGAGAGTGACATATTACAAGTTTTATTTTCAAGAAAGTGATGCTGAAAAAAATAATTTGTAACAGCAGGGTCCAAAGTTCAGACATTTCAAAAGCTTAATGAGACAAGAAAGCTAGGACCATTCACTTAAAAAGGGGAAACTGACCAAAATTCCAATAGAAAGAGATTAGACATGCTGTCTCATTTCTCAAATGATCCCACTTTCAAGATAAATGGCTACAGAGAAAAGGCTCCAGTAATGTTCATAAAAAGCAACCAGAGTCATGTGATTCAGGTCACAAGGAGATCAACTTGGGGCCACTAAAAAGCAGCTGATCAAAAACAACAGAATTCCTAGAGCTGTTCATTTTTGCAGGGTTTCATCCCTCTGTTAGCAGCTCCTTTGAATCCCCCATGCCGACATGCTAACTTACCTTGACCCACGTAACCATGTTGCTTGAAGAAAACCCTCTGTGTTTCCTTGGCAATTGTGTACAGGTTTCCCCAGACTGCTGGTATCAGCTACCTTGTAATGTAGATTATACAGGTAGTCCTTGCTTAGTGACCATTTGAAGTTGTGGCAGAAAAAAGCTACGCATGAACAGGCTTCAAAGTTATGACTGATGCATCCCCCTTTTGCGATGTGATTGAATTTTGGCGCTCGGCAACTGGCTCACATTTATGACAGTTTGCAATGCCCCATGATTATGAGACCATGTTTTGTAACTTTTGCTGTTTTCAGAAAATGGCAAAAACCTGTCCATTGGACATGCTGGATTTGCTTAATAACCACATGATTCACTTAAAGTCCATGGGGACTTGCTTAACAACATCATAAAATGGTGGTAAAATCAAGACAGGTCACGTGATAACCTGCTTAATGACTGCAATGATTTATGACCATTTATGGGCACAATTGAGGTCATAAATTGAGAACTAACCTGAATGTAGATACTTTTTTTTAGGATATACATAACTAAGATCTTTGCATCCTGTTTTGTTTTCTCCATATTGGGAAACCGATGTTTAATGGAAATCAGAATTATTAGACAACATTATCTTGTATGAAATCACTGAACATGGTCATATAAAATTTTCTCAGATATCTTGATGAGTATTAAAAGAATGGAAGTCATGATGGATATGATAACTTTTCCCAGTATTTCTAGTTTCTGTTGCTAAAATTCTGCTCTGGGTTTGTCAGGTGTAACATCACCTTTTTTTGCAATCTACTTTATGTATTTTGCAGTGTGTTACTTCAATGCCAAAGCAAGTAGGCTGTTAACCACATAGCACATAAATACAGAAATAAGAGATTGTGAAAAGTGAGTTCACAAATGGTAAATCAGAGTATTCCTTGATGTCTCTTGAAGATTCTCAAAGGTTTCCTGATTCAAAATGTGGACATTCATCAAAGGAAATGAATTTTTGAATTTGATTCATGAACATAAAAAGCCTCATGCGTTTCAGTTCTACTCAGCAGTTTGATTACAGATTTCTCTGGGAAGGTCTTTGCTATGGAACAGGAGTTCTGAGAAGGATATTAGAAGGTCAGTACCACCAAGGAAATATAGACACGACTCCTCCAAGACTTCTGAAGGACAGTTCCAGGTGACTGCTTCCTTCTGTAACAAGAGCACAAGAGATAGAAGAAAGCATTTTGGCAAAGATGCTTGTCTAAGTCTTACCCATACATCCTGCCTGGCATAACACAAAGATGCCCCTTTATAGGTGTGTTGAGGACATAAATGACCAACACTGCATTTCACTCATCCCTAGTTCACTGCAGAGGCAGCTTCTGCCCAGTGTTGGGAGTCAAACATTTTTACTACCGGTTCTGTGGGCATGGTATGGCTTGGTGGGTGTGGCAGGGGAAGGATACTGCAAAATCCCCATTCCCTCCCTACTCCTGGAGGAAGGACACTGCAAAATCTCAATTTCTTCCCCATCTCACTAACCTGATTTCCAGCTCTGTTCTCCTATGCACGGCAACAAAAGAAAAATAAGCTGATCACCTGGGACTTGGGAGGCAGCAAATAATTGGGAGCAGGACCAGTGGTGGGATTCAGCAAGTTTGCACCACTTTGGGAGAACCGGTTGTTAACTTTCTGAGCAGTTTAGTGAACTTGTTGTTGGAAGAAATAATTTGGGCAGAGAATCAGTTGTTAAATTATTTGAATCCCACCACTGGGCAGGGCCAGCCAGAGGTGATATTTACCGCTTCTCCAAACTACTCAAAATTTCCACTACCAGTTCACCGGAACTGGTCAGAACCAGCTGAATACCACCTCTAGCTTCTGCCTCTTGTTTTCTTTTTCTTCTGTCAGATTCTCAGACAGAAGCCTGGACTAGTCTGCTGTTTTCTTGGCAAATTCATGTGATTCATCCTGAGATAAGGTTAGGGCTGAAGTTCTGTCTGTTTCTTTTTTTGGCCATATGAAGCCGTGGGCATGATGCCACTGATTTTTATGCAATTGATTATAATTCAAAAAGGCTATTTGGTTTTTTTTAGCAGTGAGGCATTCAGGCCTCTCTCACCGTGCCAAAGGTTTTGTCCTACTTCTCTTGCCAATCTACAGGTGGTAGAAATGGAGAAAGAAAGAGGGACATGTGGTTCTCCTACCACCAAAAAACCCACTTTGCATCATAGAAGGGAGAAGATGGGCAATTGGAAGTTCTGCTATCAGGTTTCCAATCACACAGAGCAATGGGATCAAAGAACTGGTAGCAAAGAGCTGTCTTATCTCTGTTGTCTTCATTACCATGCACGGGAAAGAGAATTAGTGCCCTTGGGACAAGCCCTTTGTTTTTTCCTGGCATAGAAAATATCTGTTTCCCTCCATGATGTGGAAGTTCTCCAATTACATTCCACAGGAAAGAAACGTGGTAGAGAAGCAGCTCTTCAAACAGCAACTATCCACCCCTCTGGCTTACTCTGGCAACTATCCACCCCTCTGGCTACAACAACTGTAGCATATAAGTGCAGGGGCCTTCTTCTGGAAGACCACTAGACATAGTATATCATAGCTATCTCCCTAAGGATTTGGAAGTTGAAACACCATCAGCCTTGTGAGGTAGTCCAAATAGTAAGCACCCCCCTATGAATTAATTGTACTTTATTGTCAGGTTACATTAACAGAATCTTGCAAGTGTAAAAATATGCTTCTCTGTGTTGCCTTCACTGCCCAAGGAACTAGGGAGGGGTCCCTTCTGAGACACACCCACAATCTTTCAATGGAATAATCTGCCTCTTGGCCAATCATTCCCCTGGCTGAGCTTGTTCCCATCTTCCAAGGTCATTCCCACATACTATTCCAAGTACTGCAGAGGTGGTATTCAGCCAGTTTTTACAGGTTCTAGAGAACCGGTAGTGGACATTTTGATAGTTCGGAGAACTGGCAAATAGGAAGCCCCACTGCTTCCCAGCTGATCTTCATTGTTACCCCACAGGAGAACAGAGCTGGAAAGCAGGTTAATGGGGTGGGGAGGGAATGTGGATTTTGCAGTATCCTTCCCCTACCACGGCCACAAAGCCACGCCCACAGAACCTGTAGTAAAACTTTTGAATCCCGCCACTGAAGTACTGATGTAGAAAATGGATGCTTTTTTAATATATAAAGGTTTTTTTCATTTTCATAACAAATAACCAGATGTATACTATTACATAACCAACATCATATTATATTGTTAAATGTTTACATCAATTCGTCTTACCATCAACTCCCAAAAACAATTATTGGCTCTTCTGCTCTCCATAAACCATATTTGTACCTTATCCATCCCTTTCTTCTCTCTCTCTCTCCTCCTCCCTACCTCCTTTCTTCCCTCTGTCATCCTTCTCTTCGTTACTTCCCCTTCCTCTCTCCCTCTCCTCTCCAAATGGATGTTTTTGATGCATGTATAGAAAGGATTTTGTCAACTTCGTTGCTGTAGGACCTATGCCATGATGGGGTTGCACTTAAATGTGTGTGTGTGGAGGGGGGGGAGTGAGGCATCTATAGAAGAACTGTAGCTCTGCAATTCCACCCTAAGGCTGGCCATGGTTTCATTGCAGGAAGCATTTCATGTCAAGAGAAGTGGAGAAAAGGTTCTTCAGACACTACCTAATGAGAAAAAAACCCACCACATTTGGATGCTATCCCTCCACTTCCCTTCCCACAGTGATGGCAGGAGAAGACAGCGATAAAGACATGAGCCCGAATGACTGCTTTGGTTAGGGTTAGCCTCTTCATTACAAAACTCACTGCAAAATCTGGCAATCCAAACAGAGGCCCGTTCCTGTTTTTTTCACACTTGGCTAAGTGTAGTAGTTTGCCCTCAGTCACGGATAATGGGCAATGACTCTTTCTGAGTGTCCTATAAAGTGAATTTGGATCCACACAGATAATAGCTTTACCAGATGGTTTTCTTTAATTGTTGCTACCACGATTCAGGCCTACTCGGCAGGCCTATAACAGAAGGATCTCTGGCATTATTCATATACATTCTTTCATAAGGTGAGGGTATATTGTGATATTATTACAACCAACTGCTCCTGCTTTATAGTGTCACTTTTAAACTGAACTGTAATTCTTTACTGCTTCTCCATATACTGTGGTAGTAGAAATTTCTACTGTGCCTCTTTCCTTCATGTAGTAAAATATTAAAATGGTTCACAAGCATTAACTTGCTGGCCTGTCTTATACGTTACCGTGGCTGGCCAGTGTTGTTATCCCCAAAGGTGGGGTTTAGACTAGGAGCCTAGAAATCTGCCCAGACCATCTCTTGACTTCAGGGGGTCCTGCAGGAAGGGCATATACTTGTGGGGTATTTTTGGTTTGATGGTAACACTACTGCATCAATTAACTGGGGAAAAAACAACATACCACAGCCTCCCAGGCTAATAGAAGAGAGTTTCATGATGTTCTTTGGGGAAAATAAGACTTTATTTATTTTTGCATAAGTCTTAAGGCCTGCTTTATACTGTCACTTTTAAACTGAACTGTAATTCTTTACTGCTTCTCCACATACTGTGGTAGTAGAAACTTCTACTGCTCCACTTCCTTCGTGTAGTAAAATATTAGTTAGTGTAAAATTGCTGGCCTGTCCTATAAGCCACTGTGGTTGACCGTGTTATTATCCCCAAAGGTAGGACTTGGTTAGATGCCTTCTGGATTTTGGGGACAATCACATCCAGAATTTCCTTAGCATTGATCCTGCTGCCTAGGATTCAGGGGAGTTTATTGCTTTATTTAGCAAATTTATTTGGTTGCCTATGTTTTTTCAGTAACTCTGGGTAGCTAACACAGCATAGACAAAAACACAATATAGAAACCATAGGCAACTCTAATTTAAACAATAATCAAGGATTCAAATATATCTGGCAGAAAAAACTCCATATATTTACATGCATTTACATAATTTAACTTATGCAAATGAGCAATATTTGTTTATTCCATCCTTCTCTTGTTTATTTAATACCAGCTGATAGCCCGGCATTGCCTGGGTATTTATTTATGCTAATCCTATATTAGACAGGAAAAGGAATGCATTATATCTATAGCCCACTGGTTTTCAACTATTAACTTTTATATCATCTGCACCCCTACCTTATCGGGATGGTCAACAACCTACCAATTTACTCGAGGACAGACCTGTTTCGCCTGCGGGAGGCCCCTCTCTCGCAGGTATGGCCCTTGGCTCTCTCAAGGGCCAGCCTTGATGACGGGTTCGTGAACCCCGAGAGGTGGAAGAAGAGGAAGCTGAGGGGCTTTTTAGTAAAATGTTTTATACTGTTTTTAGGGGGTCCCAGGGTGGGGGGGAGGGTTAATCAGACCGGGAGGACGGCCAGAGCCGGACAGACGGGTGAGTCCAGGAAGGACGGGGATGCGGTGGAGGGGGGGAATATAAAGGTCACGATAGCAGAGGGTTGTCCTATTACAACGGTCGCGGGGAGGAGGGGATGCGAGGACAGGATAAGATCCCAAGGTCGGTTGGGAGACCGTGGCTGCTGGTTACGCCCGGTCGCTTGTACCAACCCCTGCAGCCTAGGTGGACAGGTGCTACAGAGCCAGGGCCTGCGGCTGATGCTTTGCAACGCAAGGTCTGTCATCAACAAGGCCCCCCTCATTAATGAGTTGATCTCAGAGGGGGAGCTAGACCTTGCAGGGATAACGGAGACCTGGTTGGGCCACGAAGGTGGTTTACCCCTCGTGGAAATGTGCCCACCGGGTTTTCGAGCATTCCATCAGCCTCGGGCCCTGGGTAAGGGTGGTGGGGTGGCGGTGGTTATGCGGGAATGTTTAGAGCCGAGGGAGTTCACCGTTCCTCAGATACCCGGGTGTGAGTCCCTTGGTGTGAGTTGGGGCCCAGGGAGGCAGTGGGGCTTGCTGATTGTATACTTGGCTCCTCGCTATGCATCAGCAGCCCTGCCCGAGCTCCTCGAGCTAATCTCAGCGACGGCAGTTGAGACTCCCAGACTTCTGGTCATGGGGGACTTCAACTTGCCGTCAATGGGAGCGGCTTCCGAGGTGGCTCGGGAGTTCATGGCTTCCATGACGGCCATGGACCTGACCCAATTAGTGCAGGGCCCCACTCACGAAGGGGGCCACACACTGGACCTCATTTTTGTATCTGAACAGTGGACGAGTGATCTGGGAATAGGGGATTTAGTTATCACGCCCCTGTCATGGTCAGACCACTCATCCCTCCGGCTGGACTTCCCTGGCGCTATCCCCCACCGCGAGGAGGCGGAACCAGACTCTATAAACTGGTACCGCCCCAGGCACCTGATGGAATCTGATAGATTCCTGACGGAGCTTGGGCCAATACCTGTAGCCTTGTCCCGCTCCCGTTCCGAGGACCTAGTGACTGCCTGGAATAGGGCGACGACTGGGGCCTTGGACCGGGTTGCGCCGTTGCGACCTCTCCTGCGGCATCGACCCACCCGGGCTCCTTGGTTCACTGAGGAGCTCAGGGTGATGAAGCGCCACAGGAGACGTCTAGAGAGCAGGTGGAGATCCTCGCGCTCCGAATCTGACCGAACACAGGTAAGAGCCTATTTGCGGACTTACCTTGTGGCAATAAGAGCGGCCAAACGTAGACATTGTGCTGCTCTTATTGCGTCCGCGGATAACCGCCCTGCCGCCCTGTTTAGGGTGACTCGCTCCCTCTTATCGCAGGGGGCGCGGGAGACACCCTTACAGGGTAGAGCAGAGGAGTTTGGGGAATATCTTCAGGACAAAATCGATCAGATCCGGAGCGGGTGGACCTCCGTCAGTGGACCAGACGAGCCGCCAACAGCGAGTCTTGAGGGACCATTCTGGGAGGAGTTTGACTCTGTTGCCCCCGAGGATTTGGACAGGCTGCGTGGACGGCTGCGACCCACCACTTGTTTAACGGACCCGTGCCCCTCCTGGCTGGTACTGGCAGCCTGGGAGGTGACACGAGGCTGGCTCCTGGGCCTGGTGAGCGCCTCACTGAGTGAGGGATACTTACCAACCGCCTTGAAAGAGGCGGTGGTGAGACCCTTGCTCAAGAGGCCTGCGCTCGACCCAATGGAGCTAGCTAACTATCGTCCAGTCTCCAACCTCCCCTTTCTGGCGAAGGTTGTCGAGAATGTGGTGGCGCAGCAGCTCCCGCGACACCTAGACGAATCCGACTATCTAGACCCACGCCAGTCCGGCTTCCGACCCGGGCACAGCACTGAGACAGCCTTGGTCGCGTTGGTCGATGATCTCTGGAGGGCCAGAGATAGGGGTTGCTCCTCTATCCTGGTCCTATTAGACCTCTCGGCGGCTTTTGATACCATCGACCATGGTATCCTATTGCGCCGGTTGGAGGGGATGGGAGTCGGAGGCACCGTTTTGCGGTGGTTCGGCTCCTACCTCTCCGACCGGAAGCAATGTGTGTTGACAGGGGGGCAGAGATCGTCCCTGAGGCCACTCACTTGTGGGGTGCCACAGGGGTCGGTCCTCTCGCCTCTCCTGTTCAACGCATATGTGAAGCCGCTGGGTGAGATCATCCGTGGTTTTGGGGTTGAGTACCATCTTTACGCTGATGATACTCAGCTGTATATTTCAACCCCAAACCACCCCAACGAGGCTGTCGAAGTGATGTCCCGGTGTTTGGAAGCCGTCGGGGTCTGGATGGGGGACAACAGACTTAAACTCAACCCCTCCAAGACCGAGTGGCTGTGGTTACCGGCGCCTCGGTTCAGCCAGCTGACTCCATCGCTGGCCATAGGGGGCGAACAATTGTCCCCTGTGGAGCGGGCGCACAATTTGGGCGTCCTCCTTGATGCCCGGCTGTCAATGGAGGACCATGTGGCAGCCGTGGCAAGGGGGGCGTTCCACCAGGTTCGCCTGGTGCGCCAATTGCGCCCCCTACTGGACCGGAGTGCCCTGCGCACGGTCACTCATGCGCTGGTGACGTCTCGCCTGGACTACTGCAATGCTCTCTACATGGGGCTTCCCTTGGGACGCGTCCGGAGACTGCAGCTAGTTCAGAACGCAGCCGCGCGGGTTATTATGGGAAGTACACGTTACTCCCACGTAACACCTCTCCTGCGCGAGCTGCACTGGCTACCTGTGGCCTTTCGGGTGCGTTTCAAGGTATTGATCACCATCTTTAAAGCGCTCCATGGCAGTGGACCTAGTTACCTGCAGGATCGCATCCTACCACACACGTCCCTGCGACCTATCCGCTCACACAGAGAGGGGCTCCTCCTGGTGCCGTCTGCTAGTCAATGCCAGCGGGCGACACCTAGGAGTAGATCCTTCTCTGTGATGGGCCCAACCCTCTGGAATGACCTCCCCCCTGACATTCGAACTACCACCGACCTCCGTTCCTTCCGGCAAAAGTTAAAGACTCACCTATTTCAATCAGCTGGCCTGGCACTTTCTTAGTTCTACCTCCCGGGGATTTATTCATTTTAATTGGGTTTGGGGTTTTAAAAAGTTTTAATACACTATATACTATATTTAATATTTATTATTCTATGTACAGTCTTGCAACCTCCTCCACCTACGTATTTAATTATTTAACTGTTTTGTATGTATTTTATAACGTATTTTAGTGACTGTACACCGCCCCGAGTCCCTTTCGGGAGAGGGGGCGGTCTATAAATATGAATAATAAATAAAATAAATAAATAAATAGTGTCAAGTCAAAGTCACACACAGAGACACAAACACACACACATGAACTTGAATCCAAAATGAACACTATCACTGTCAAAAGTACTGTGATTTGACACTATAGATATAATTCATTCCTTTTCATTTCTCTGTCCCAGGCATTCCAGAGTTATTCTGGTACACACAGACACAGACACACACCGAGGGGTGTTAGGGGTGTCTTACTCTTACAGTATTCATTTCCAGAGAGTAAGTCATCTGTGTACCAAGTTTGGTTGAAATTGCTCGAGGCGTTCCAAAGTTATGCTGGAACATACACACACACACAGCCATTTTTACATATATAGAATAATAATGGCTACTTGAATAGCATCAGTGACATGCAGTCAGGTGAGGCAGGGGAGGCACAGCCTCACCACTGTCATGAAAAGAAAAAAAAAGTAAAAGAAAAAGCTGAGCTAGTTGCTGCCTCACCGTGGATGACTCTGCTTAACTGTTTAAAAAAGCCTCTAAAAAACGCCCTCTACTATGAGGCAGGAGAATTGCAAGCCTCATCTAGTCTGACTTTAGGCGTTTTATGATCACTTGAGCAGAGTTAAGCAAGGGTTAAAAGCCTAAAAATTCCTGACGTAGGTGAGGCACGCAGTTCTCCTGCCTCATAGTAGAGGGTGCTCGTTTGGGCGGGGCTTCTTTAGAGGACCCGAGGCAAGAGCAGAGTTGAAATCCTCTCTGAAACAGCTGGAAAAGGTACGTGTGGGTCGGAGGGAGGGGAAGGAATTCAAACTTCATCCTCCTGGTGCGGGGCTTTGGGCAAAGGCTGGAGGGAAGGACTCTGTGCTTGTGCTCTCCCTGGGGTGTAGTTTGATTGCAGGCAGAGCCACGTTGCCTTTTCAAACCTGTAATCAGTGAAGCTGGGCTGGATCCTTCCGGGGCTGGGGCAAAGTGTGTGTGCTTCAGTATGGCTCTTTGACTGGCTTCCTGCCTCCTCCTGTGGTCTCCTCATTGGTGCTCTTCCCTCCAATCAAACTTTGTCTGTGTGTGTGTGTGTGTTTGTTTGAGAGAGAGTGAGTGAGTGAGAGGGGGAAGGGGGTAGGAGAGATAGTCCAATCCAACTTCTCTCTCTCTCTCTCTCCCTCCCTCTCTCCCTCCCTCCCTCCCTCCCTCCCTGTGTGTGTGTGTGTGTGTTTGAGAGAGGGGGGAGGGAGGGAGAGAGGGAGGAAGGGAGAATTAAAAGAAAGAAGGAAACTTCTTTTGCAAAAGAAAAAAAACAAATGCTGTCGCTTTAAATCGGAACTGAGCATGCCTGACTGTGGAATTCTGGGAGTTGAAGTCCACAAGTCTAAAAAAATTTGAAACCCACCACTGGGTCAGTGCCTCACCAGCCATAAACCTCACCGCACGTCACTGAATAGCAGGTTGTCTTGGCTTCCAAACCTCAGCCTAGTAAGATGTCTGACTTCGTAAATACATACACTAGCTTAAACACAGACTGCATTGTTTTTAAATTTGTTTTTGCCCATCTCTCCCAAAGTCTAGCTTATTGAAAGGTGATTTGGGGAAGTAGAGGAGAAAGGCATATTTGCAGACTTTTTTCTGCTCCTTTGAGGAACATCTGGCTGGTTATAACCAGTTAAAAGTCAAAGTCAAAAGAATATTGAGTAAGATGTATATGATTTGGACTATTTCACAACAAATGTAGACAGGGTTTTCTTCTGTGATGTTATATTTACACTGAATTGATGATATTCTTAGATTTAGCTCAGATACTGCTGGGATGATTTTTCCAAGGAAATTTAGGGTACTTAAATTTAGCGTACTGGACTTATTGCAATCGTCTGCGTATGTTAAAGATAGAAACAAGACATTTGATAGTGCTTCTATGCAGTTGCAAAATTATTTGATGGTTCTGGTGGAAGGCTTTTATTGCATTTCGACCTTTGTCTCACCTAAAATCAGATGTTTCTTGTCATTGTTGTTGCCTTTCCCTATTTTTGCACGGAGTTGTGCACTAGGATGGTGGCTCCTGTCTATTTTACATATTTTAATGTCTTGTTTGTCTCTTTGGCCAAGGTAAAAAATTTGCTTACTGGTTATGTTTCTTTGTCTACTGTTATAAATGTCTGCTTTAGAATAATTTCATTTCACTGCCTTCCATTTTCTAGTTGCTGCTGAAAGTTGTCAATTTGTCTTGTTTCTCCTGGTTCTTTTTCAGAAACACCCCCCCACACACACACATTGATAAGAGTTTTTTTAAAATATATTGGTTTGATTAAGACAGGATAGGACTGATAGAAGCAAATAACAAAGTGAATGGGTAGATCATACCAAAAACATAAGATTTTTTACAAAGCTAGTCTTTCATCAACCATGATATGATGTGACTCGGTGGGCTAACGACCAGTTCAGAGTGTTTTTATTATTATAGTTTGACAGTTATATTTCTGCAGAAAAAATATATATTGGCAATTATATTTCTGCATGAGAAATGTAACTTGTTCGTGATGGCAATGAGTCCTGAACTAAAGGCTTTCCGAATGATGAAGTGTTTTGAAAACAAATGCATGATTTGGCCTGGGTTGATACCGACAAAATGGATAACAGACTTGCCTTGAAAACACAACTCGACAAGATTATGGAAGAAATTTTCTTTTAGAATTAATTGGAATGATCTGCCAGCAAGAATTCTACTGTGGCACAGGTGGCCATAAACTACGGAGCTGTCTAGAATCCATCATTTTTAGATAGCACTTTTTTGCACGGAGCAGCATATATTTAAGAAAGATGCATAGGAAACAAACGTGTATTGGGGAAAACCACAAAGAAGCAAAAATAATGCCTTGCATGGAAACTTTCATCTAAAAAGTGTACAGTGGGAATAGCTGCATTAAAAACAGAATATATTAGAGAAAGCTGAATTTAAAGTTGCATTTATTAGAGAAATTTGCATGTGATGATGGTCACAGGTTTTTAAATAGTAATTAGTAAAATAATGGGATGAATTAGAGCAGCAGTTCTGAAATGTGTTGATCTTAGGATTCCTTCACATTCTTAAAAATAATTTAGGACCCCAAAGAGCTTTGGTGTATGTCAATTATGTCTATTGATATTTACTGCATTACAAATTTAAACTGAGACATTTTAAAATATTTATTTATTTGACTTTGCAGACCCCTGGAACAGTCTTGGTGAACATATGAGGTTCCAAACACACCTTGAGAACCACAGGATTACTGGTAGATTAAGGGGAATGAACTGAAGGGACAAGCAAGACTAGAGCCCTAATAAAAGCCAACTAATACATTTAGCAGAATGAAGGGGTTCCAGCTTCTCTGCACGTTTCTTTCAGTCATCTCCTTAGTCCAGTGATGGCGAACCTTTTTTGGCTCGCGTGCCACAAGTGGGGGGAGTGCAGGGGGGTCGAGTGCAGGCGTGCTGCACCCATAATGCAATGCGCGACACCCCCCCAGTGTGCATGCGCGCACAATGCGCGACCCCCCCCCATTTTTACATTTTTTTTGCCCTCCCCAGGCTCCAGGGGCTTTATAGGAGCCTGGGGAGGGCGAAAAGAGCCTCCCCCGACCCCCCGGAGGCCCTCCGGAGGCTTCAGGGACTGTCCGGAGGCTTCCCTGAAGCCTTCGGAGCGCTTAAAACCACCTTCCGAGCAAACCGGAAGTGACTTCCGGATTGCTCGGAGGGTCGTTTTAAGCGCTCCGAAGGCATCAGGGAAGCCTCGGACGGTCCCTGAAGCCTTCGGAGCGCTTAAAACCACCCTCCGAGCAAACCGGAAGTGACTTCTGGGTTGCTCAGAGGGTTGTTTTAAGCGCTCCGAAGGCATCAGGGACGCCTCGCGTGCCCTGCCAAATGGTTCCGCGTGCCACTTGTGGCACGCGTGCCATAGGTTCGCCATCACGGCCTTAGTCTTTTCTCTCTGTATTCCAAATGGTTGTTGCAAGGAAAGGAATGTAGAAGCTGTGCAAAGTTGTGATTCCCCAGATGTTGCTGAACTTCAGTTCCCAGCAACTCTCATTGGTCATATTGGTTGGGACTATTGAGAGCAACACCTGGTTCCCACCCTAATCCAAACTAACCAGTCAATTTAAAAAAAAACACTTTTCCATAGCTAGGTTCTGTTGAGTGTAACTCAACCCAAACCCTTCTTTTCCCTTTTGGTTTTTGGACAAAACTCACCATCCTCCTTTGATCTGGAATTACTACCAAGAGAGCCTTTCTTTCCTTGCATTTATGCTGACCCCCAAGTCAATGTGTCTATGAGGCAGCTTTAAATTGTTCCTAAGTACTGTATTTTTCGGAGTATAAAACGCACCGGAGTATAAGACGCACCACGATTTTGAAGAGGCAAATTTAAAAAAAAAAGGGTTTTGCACTCTGCAGACCTCCCGAAAACGGACCAGTTTTTTTGTCAAAAAAAGGGCATGATTAGCCTTTAGGAGGCTTATAGAGTGCTCCTGGGGCCCATGTTTCACTCATTTCTGCCCTCCCCAGCCCCCAGAAGCACTCTGAAAGCCTCCTAAAGGGTATGCACAGCCATTTTTGGAAAAGGGGGAGGTTGGTTCGGCTGAACTCCAGGGGACACATGACTGTACTGGTTCTATTCTCAGCGGTGCCATCTTGATTTGCTGTTCTGCACATACGCAGAACAATCTTCTTTGAAAAAAATGTAATCTTTATTCCTTTTTTAATGTTGTACCCATGCGCAGATCGTTTTAAGTGCAAATGCACACACACATGCGCAAAGTTTTTTGGGCGCCAAACCAGTAGTAATGGCGGCTGTAACCCACCCCTGGATGGGACCCTCTTGGCGTCTGTCATGGGTGATTTGGCCAATAGCAGCAAAACTGATGAGACTAATTCTCTCTCCAGTTATTTCCATACAACCTAATCTAACACCTTCCAAATGCATTAAATTATGTTCTAAGCTTGCAAGAATGTTGGCCAGACTGGCTGAGAATTATTGAAGCTGCAGTCCAACATATCTGGAAGATAACATGACCTTTCATAGAACTGTTGTATTTCCAAATTATGAAAACACTAAGCTATTTGAAATTTTGTATGTTTTTGCATCTGAGAAGGAAGAAAAAATGCTCTTCTAACTTACAAAAAAAAGGGCCTTGATTCTTCTGTCTTCTATCTTGATTCTTCAGTCTGACAATGCTGCATGAGGAACATACACTATATTTTGCAAAATGTCCTTTTCAGTGCACGATTCTTTTGCTTTGCTTTTTTATACTGATTTCAAGGCAGGAAGGAAAAGCCATCTAACAGCAAATCAAATAACAGATCCATTTTCCTTTGCCATTGCAGCTCATTTATGAGAAAAACAAAAGGGTGGAGAGCTGTAGGATATTTTTTGAAACTGTGTGTTGTGTGGGAAGGGTATAGAATAGGAGTATAGAAGGAGAAGAAACAAAGATACAGGAATATAAAGGAAGGGACCAAATCGTTTGGGAACAGCCAGAGAGACCAAAGCACCTGAGTCATGTCTGAAAAAGGCAAAAGGGAACACATGACCATATCCATAAGTGATATCTCCCCTCTTTACGACTTGTTAGATAAACTCTTACATACTTTGCATTACAGTTGTTCTGTATGGCCAGCTTTTTTTTCTTCAACAGATTTAAATTATTTTAAACTTTAAATGACAGGTAAGTACCTTATTGTATTGAATTTTTATTTAGTAAACTACCAAGGAAAACTGGCTGATAGGCACTATAGAAATGCAATATAATACAATAAAAAGGCACGAGGACGCATATTCAGAGATGGTACATATATCAGCAGGTTCTGACCAGTTCTGGAGAACTGGTAGCAGAAATTTTGAGTAGTTCAGAGAACCGTTAAATACCACCGCTGATTGGCCCCGCCCCCATCTATTCTCTGCCTCCTGAGTCCCAGCTGATTGGGAGGAAATGGGGATTTTGCAGTAACTTTCCTCTGGAGTGGAGAGGGAATGGAGATTTTACAGTATCCTTCCCCTGCTACGCCCACCAAGCCACGCCCACCAAGCCGCACCCACAGAATCGGTAGTAAAAGATTTTGAATCCTACCATTGCGTATATCGCCAATGCGGAAGTCAACAGAGTGAAAAAGATTTTAATATTATTAATTCCATTATTTATTATGCTATCCAGTTGTTATTGTTGTCACTGAATTTAAGCCTGGCATTAGTAGGCATTTCAGTACCTACAGCACAAAGACTGAGAGAGGGAGGGGGGAGGGAGGGAGGGAGGGAGAGAGGGCTAGACTGATTGTAGCAAATTTCTATGATCACATCTCCTCGCCCAAAAATTACAACAAGAATTAACAATAGCATACCAATAGCAGTTACAATAACTATTATTCATATTTGGATTTTCCCTTGACTGACCCAAATATTCCTCTCCAACACTGTCACTTGGCAGCATAGACCTGCCAAAAGAAAAAAAAATATGCTAGCTCTTAATTGGCCCACACATTTCTTTGGATAACGGAATGAAAATGAGGGCTACAGAGAAGAGACATATCCCTAAAGTTACATGTCTTTCATACATGTTTCAGTGAGACTACAAAGACCAACAAGCAATGGAGGAGGGTGAAATGCACTGAATCCCATCACTTGCTAACTTGTTTAACATGAGAGAGTTGAGAATGTCTCTTAGCTTTCTCCTTCTCCATATCCCTGATGCATCTCCTCATTTCACTAAGAGTATAACATAGTCCTCAAGAGTTGTAGAAAGTTTAGACAAATTGGCGGAAAGAAAGATGAGAAAAGGTTACCTCTTTTTCATTTTAAGATTAATTGCTTGTACTTTCTTCATTTGTTGATTGTTATTATTTTTGGTGGAAGAGGACTAAAACATCCTAGAGGGATTTTTCCAACATCTCATCTTTTCTCTAGCTATCAGACATTGCTCACTTTTACCAAGATTTATGATAACACCCATTGACTTTAGTTTATTTATAGTTGGTTATTTATGGTTGAATGTGCTAAAAATAATGCTGATGACATTTACACAGCCAATTAGGCCATTTATTTTAGCCCCCATTTTTCAGATGGAAAGGATAGGCAGAAGAAACATGGCTAGTCTTAAAGCTTCACAGTTCTATCGTAGATTAAAATTAATTATGTGACTTTAGGTAGTCACCAGAGGTCAAGACTGATTTGAACGCAAAGGTGGGCAGGCACTCGCACACATCTACACACACAGTGGCCTTGAAGATCTTATATTTAGGACCACACAGATACAGCTGAACAAGAATACTCTCGAAAAATTTTCTGTGCCAGTTTTGGTGGCCAAATGGATAAGTGGGAGAAATTCTTACTGGGAGCAAAACATGATTTTCTAGCAGTATTGATTGGAGTGAAAAAAATACCCCAGAAAATAGGTACACAAATTTATGTGCTCTTAACGGGGCGCCAAAGTGGGGAATGACAGATCCACAATTCCTGCTATAAAGTCGATGGAAATGCCCTGTATAACGCAACCCTTAGATTATAGCTAGCTATGATGGTAAAAAGATTCCTCTTCTTGTTGTGCCACATCCATCATTGGACGTTGGCAATTATGTTGGCGATCCTATTTTTATCAACAGCTGCACGAAAAAGTGCTGCTGAGCTTTGTTCAAACCACTCCCTTAAAAAGATTAAAATTTATATTTCTCATTCTGGTTTTGTGCTGGAGATGTACAGTAGGCCTATGATATTTGGGTTACAAAATTTGGACAACCACAGGTTTGGCAGCAAAGAATTACAGAAAACTACCTTTTTGGTGCCATCTAGTGATCATCTTGAGGTTGGCAGCAAAGAATTACAGAAAACTACCTCTTTGGTGCCATCTAATGATCATCTTGAGGTTGGCAGCAAAGAATTACAAAAAACTACCTCTTTGGTGCCATCTAGTGATCATCTTGAGGTTGGCAGCAAAGAATTACAGAAAACTACCGCTTTTATGCCATCTAATGCAGTGTTTTTCAACCTTGGCAACTTGAAGATGTCCGGACTTCAACTCCCAGAATTCCCCAGCCAGCGAATGCTGGCTGGGGAATTCTGGGAGTTGAAGTCCGAACATCTTCAAGTTGCCAAGGTTGAAAAGCACTGATCTAATGATCATCTTGAGGTTGGCAGCAAAGAATTACAAAAAACTACCTCTTTGGTGCCATCTACTGATCATCTTGAGGTTGGCAGCAAAGAATTACAGAAAACTACCTCTTTTATGTCATCTAGTGATCATCTTGAGGTTGGCAGCAAAGAATTACAGGAAACTACCTCTTTTATGCCATCTAATGATCATCTTGAGGTTGGCAGCAAAGAATTACAAAAAACTACCTCTTTGGTGCCATCTAGTGATCATCTTGAGGTTGGCAGCAAAGAATTACAGAAAACTACCTCTTTTATGCCATCTAATGATCATCTTGAGGTTGGCAGCAAAGAATTACAGAAAACTACCGCTTTTATGCCATCTAATGCAGTGTTTTTCAACCTTGGCAACTTGAAGATGTCCGGACTTCAACTCCCAGAATTCCCCAGCCAGCGAATGCTGGGAATTCTGGGAGTTGAAGTCCGAACATCTTCAAGTTGCCAAGGTTGAAAAGCACTGATCTAATGATCATCTTGAGGTTGGCAGCAAAGAATTACAAAAAACTACCTCTTTGGTGCCATCTAGTGATCATCTTGAGGTTGGCAGCAAAGAATTACAGAAAACTACCTTTTTGGTGCCATCTAGTGATCATCTTGAGGTTGGCAGCAAAGAATTACAGAAAACTACCTCTTTGGTGCCATCTAGTGATCATCTTGAGGTTGGCAGCAAAGAATTACAGAAAACTACCTCTTTGGTGCCATCTAGTGATCATCTTGAGGTTGGCAGCAAAGAATTACAGAAAACTACCTCTTTTATGTCATCTAGTGATCATCTTGAGGTTGGCAGCAAAGAATTACAGGAAACTACCTCTTTGGTGCCATCTAATGATCATCTTGAGGTTGGCAGCAAAGAATTACAAAAAACTACCTCTTTGGTGCCATCTAGTGATCATCTTGAGGTTGGCAGCAAAGAATTACAGAAAACTACCTCTTTTCTGCCATCTAGTGATCATCTTGAGGTTGGCAGCAAAGAATTACAGAAAACTACCTCTTTTATGTCATCTAGTGATCATCTTGAGAAACCTTGAGAAGTAGTTCAGACAAGAAGCATCATCATGAGTAATAGTTCTAACTTTATTGTAAGGTCACATTAACAGAATCCCCTGTTTCTTATCCTGAAAACCTTTCCCTCTTTTATTCTCCAGAAAACGAGAGAGGATCCCTTTGGAGATATTTTTGCTACCTGTCCTGCTTATTCGCAGGTAGGAAATGTTTCATAGTATTTTAATTACGAATTTAAGGGTCAGCTTATCTACAGATGGTCTTGTCCATGAATATATGTATGTAACTGCCTGGGTGATGCCCTTTGCCTCCCATCAATTTTTACTTTCCTATAAAAAATTATTTATAGGGCTTTTGATTTTTACAATATTTGCTGTACATGCAATGCCTGATAATACAGCTCTATCATAGATAGGCTGCGAAAATCCCAGGGGCTATTAGATAGCAATAAAGGACTATTTCTTGATTAGGATTTAATGTGTCCTACCACGACATGATGCTCAAGATGTCCAACAGCAGCCTCACAATTGAAATAATATTGGTAATTCAAGCATTAAAATAACCTTAACACATTATAAAGTGTGATATGCCCTGATGATATTAAATTGTACGACAAACATTCTAAACACATTAAATGCAAATCGGTGGGACCTCTCAAGTTTCAGGGGATGCCAGAATAAGCAGGCAAGTCCTTTGCTCTTTGCTAGAAAATACCATGGAAGATACGACTTCCACACATATTCTTCAGCCATTTCATAACTGAAGTGGATTTAGCGAAGGAAGTCTATTCTGCAATCCATGAGAATTTCACCAACACGCTTACTTGCTTTGAAATAAATTTTGAAAGCAATTTCTCCTTCCAGAATATCCAAAGCACCTGAGGGTAGAACAAGAAGCAATGGGTGGAAACTAATCAAGGAGAGAAGCAACTTAGAACTGAGGAGAAATTTCCTGACAGTTAGAACAATTAATCAGTGGAACAGCTTGCCTCCAGAAGTTGTGAATGCTCCAACACTGGAAGTCTTTAAGAAGATGTTGGATAGCCATTTGTCCGGGACGGTATAGGGCCGTGATGGCGAACCTATGGCATGTGTGCTGGAAGTGGCATGCACAGCTATCTCTCTGGGCACACTAGGTGTTGCCCGTTGCTCTTCTGGTTTCCGGCAGGTGCATGCACGCCGGCCAGCTGGTCTTCATGCATGCAGGCATGCCAGAAATCGGAAGACCAGGTATGCGCCAGAAACTGGAAGCTCAGCTTCTTAGTGTATACATGCGCATCAGGGAACTGCTCTTCTGGTTTCCGGGGGTCCTGTGTGTGTGTGTGTGTGTGTGTGTATGTCTGTGTGCCGGTAGCTGCTCTACTGTGTGCGTGCTCTTATTTTGGCACTTGGTGCCGAAGAGGTTCGCCAACACTGGTATAGGGTTTCCTGCCTGAGCAGGAGTTGGACTAGAAGACCTCCAAGGTCCCTTCCAACTCTGTTATTCTATTAAGGAAGGTGGAAGATTTTTTCTGCAGGACACTAACCTTAGCAGGCATCCCTGGCGCTTCCTGCATGCTTTTCTTCCCTCTCTGTAGATCATAAACACTTTGATATGCATTTCCTCTGGGGCACCCAAAGTCTCATCTCCTCCGTGTGTGGCGTAGTGACAAAAACTGTGCCTGAACAAAAGGCCTGACCGCCCCACCGAGCAACCGACAGGCCCTGTGCAGGTTTCTGAGTTGATTTAGGAGTGCGCAGCAGAAGCAGGCAGCAGTGTCACAGTGGAGCGCTAAAATACAGCCGATGCTCCTCTCAGCAAGCAATGATACAGGCAATCTAGGCCAATTAAGGACAGCGTTTCTTATCAGCCTGGCAATGTATCTCCACTTATTGGCATGCCACGGCCTCTCCGTAACCCCCTGCAAGTCTGTGCTGCTTGAGTACTTGTGGCTCTCTCCAGGCTGGGGAAGGGTACCTCGCTTGCTTTGGAGAAATGGAAGTTCAATGGGAGTCCAGGCACCCGTGGAATGGACCCATGTCTATTGAGGGTGGAGAAATCACCCACAACCTCTTCCATGAAGGCCCCTATCCTTACCAACGCCATCTATACCAGGGGTCCCCAACCCCCAGGCCGAGACCCACTGCTCATTTGGAACCAGGCTGCACAAGTGGTAGGCGCTGGTGTGTCTGCCTGCCACTCACACAGAATCACTCACACACTCCCCACCCCGGCCGGGCTGCCGAACCAGAAAGCTTAGGAGCTGCTCATCTATACTGATTCAGTATTACCTGCATTTACTAGGCCTGTTGCCAGTCTCTGAATCTTGGTTTCAGGATGTGTTGGTTTACCCCTCCGTCCAATAGACAGGTTGGCCAAGAATTTATAGCCCAGCGTCACCCATAAGCTAAATTGATCTAATAACCTCATTGCTTGGGGGGAACTCTTATGATTTGTTTAAAGAACATTCAGTAAACATGAAGCAAACTCATGAAATGCTAACTGAATGGTGGGAGGGAAATGGAAAATAGTTCTGTGTGGATATGTTTGTGTGTGGAATGCAACATATCCAAAGAAGGCATGGCTGGCTAGGCCAGCACCCTGTAATTGTACCATTTTATTTCAAATCTCACTTGTGGAAATAAATCCAGCCTCCCTGTGTAGAAGCAGTATATTTTGGAATATCTCTGAATATTCTGAAGTTCTTGGGACCAAAAGCAGGGCAAAGGGGATGCTACCAAGTGCCGCTAGAACATTCCCATTAGATAATGCTGGCTGAAGAAGAGTTGGAATGAATGGGAATGGCATGACCCAGTGGAGCTACCCTTATCTCATGTTGCTAAATATGTTGTGTCCTAGGCTGCCTGTTACCCTGAATGAAGTTGTTACAGCTCTTTTATCAGAAGTCTCCTATGAATGGAATATGGCATACTGGTCATGAATTCCATTTCCTCATTGGGCATAAATGAAGCCATATACTGTACGGTGTTTTTGGTATTGTCTTACTAAATGCACCTCTCTGTTCCTCCTGGTTTTCTCTTTCCCCCCTTCCCTTCTTTTTCCATTGGACTTATTTTTAAGCCTGAAGTAAGCAACCTCGTATACCTCAGGTATTTAGAATTATAAGCATCGTCAGTCCCAGCCAGTATCATCATGACGAAGGGTGATGGAAGGTGTAAGGGCAACACATTTATAGGGCATTACATTGAGTCCTTTCCAAACCAGCGAAAGGCAAAACAAGAAACAATGGTTGGAAACGTAACCAAGGAGAGAAGCAACCTAGAACTAAGGAGAGATTTCCTAATGGTGAGACCAATCAACCAATGGAATAGCTTGCTTTCAGATGTTGTGGGTGCCCCCATCACTGAAGGCTTATAAAAAAATTCTGGACAACAATTTGTCTGAAATAATATAGGGTCTCCTGCTGAAGCTGGGATTGGACCAAAAGCAGGGGTGGGATTCAGTTGGTTCAGACCGGTTCAGGAGAACCGGATGTTAATTTTACATCTGATTCACCAAACCAGTAGTTGCAAGAACTGGATGGCTCCACACACCTCACACCTCCCCTCCCAGAGGTCTCCAGGAGGCTCTGGGAGGGTGAAAAATGGCCCTCCCAGAGGTCCAGAAATGGGCCTGTTTCTGGCCTCTGGAGCCAGGGGGAGGCTGTTTTCGCCCTCCTGGCAGGTCAAAGAAAGCCTCCGGAGCCTGGGGAGGGTGAAAACGCACCTCCCGAAGGTGCAGGAGGCCAAGTAGGCCATGCCCACCATTGCCACGCCCACCCAGCAGAGAAACCCGGTTGCTAACATTTTTCAAGCCCACCCCTGACTAGAAGAACTCCGAGGTCCCTTCCAACTCTATTATTCTATGTTTTATTTTATTCTCTTGGAAGAGGAGGGTCCCATCCGCACCAGAGGCACTAAATACTGCTACTTAACTACTGCAACGGAGAGCCAGTTTGGCGTAGTGGTTAAGGCATCAGGACCAACCCAGGACACTCTAAAATCTAATCACACTTTGGGCATAAAGCCAATTGGGTGACCTTTGGCTAATCACTCTCCCTCAGCCCTAGGAAGGGAGAAATGGCAAAACAATTCTGAAAGACCTTGCCCAGAGAACAGCAGGGACTTATCCAAGCAGTCTCTGAGAATTAGACACGATTGAACATAAGAAAGAAAGTGCTACAGGACTACAGTTAGCAATTCTGAAAAGCAACACAACGATCCTTCAGAAAATTAGTTCCTGTTTCGCAAAGCTGCAAATCCTATTGGCATCCTTCACTCAGGCCTTTAAGGTAGGTAGGTCAGATAACAAAACATGTCCCACATGTAATATTGGAACTCTGCTTTATGGATTCAGGGCTTGAAAACCTGACATTTTTTCCTCCCTCCCCCAGAGAGTGAAAGCAGAGCCAGTTTGCATCTTCTGCAAATGTTTTCTTCCTGTCCTGATCTTAAATAATATTCAGTTGATTGCTGTCACATATTTTCTTCAAGGTCATCTCTGTCATTCTCTACATGAACACTGTGGCTGAGCTCACCTATCTCATCCAGCCAAAAATATATATATAAATGATTTCATGAGTTTTGTTGTAGCACATTATGCCAAATTTGCCACTGTGATCTGCAATCCTGGTTGATGACTTGGTGTGAACCCAACCAATTGTGACTTCTTCAACGTTCCACAATTAAACCAATCATGGTTTATCACAGGGAGTAGGCAGCCTATAGCATCCTAGAAATTGCTGAATGCCATCCCTTGGGAGCCGTGGTGTCGCAATGGTTAAAATGCAGTATTGCAGGCTAATTCAGCTCACTGCCCGGAGTTCGATCCTGACTGGCTCAAGGTTGACTCAGCCTTCTGTCCTTCCAAGGTGGGTCAAATGAGGACCCAGATTGTAGCGGGGCAATAGGCTGACTTTGTAAACCGCTTATATAGGGCTGTAGAGCACTGCGAAGCATTATATAAGTCTAAGTGGTAACAATGGACAGGGATGCTAACATGGAGTGTTAGCGTCTCCGTCCATTGGTCAAGTTTCCTAGGTCTGCTGGGGATTGCACAGGTAGTCTTTGACTTACGACTGTAATGGATCATGCTCAGAGGTAGTTTGCTAATTTTTTAAAATTTTGGGCGCGCTTCTTCTGTGCATGCGCAGAAGCATCCGGGCGGATGGGCGGAGCCTCCCATCACCGCTACTGATCTGAGCCAAACCAGCAGCAACCCACCTCGGATCCTGCTGTTGTTAAGTGAATGGTACTGTACTTAAGTAAACTCATTGATCACCATGGTTGTTGGAAGTAAACACTGGCTTTGAGGGAAAACATCATAAATCATGACTGCAGGATGCTACAAATGGCTAAAAATTGACAAACGCCAGAAATGTGGTCATGTGACCATGGGGGGAGGGGAAGTGGTTGGAACTTTGGAACCCTAAGTGCCTTACAGGGAGGGGTTGTCATAACTTTGAACAGGTCGCTGAGCGACTGGTTATAAGTCAAGGACTACCTATAGTTCAAACATCTTACCACCACCACCACCACCACTTCACTCCACTGAGATTTAAATGGATGTTTGAATCCAGCCTGTAATTTTGTGTGTGCGTGCGTGCGCTAAAATTCTGAGCAAACAGGAACATTTTCAAGAAGCGGAATGAGTCATGCGTTCCAAGGTTGCTTTTTAGGTGTCAAAAGCCACACTGGCCAGGGACCAGTTTTCCAAAGAGGAGGGCTTCCAGATCTGGCACTGTAGAGTTCCTTTCGGCAGGGGAAGTTTCTCGCTTCCTCTGTCGATGTATTTGCAATTGAATCAGGAGAGGAATTCGCTTCCAGATTAGACTTTTATTGTGCAATTTTGCAGCCTCATTCCCATAAATTTACAAGAGAGCTTGACATTACCTTCTTTTTATAACCCTCAGGGGTTTCTCTCTCTCCCCTCCCTCTCTCTGTCCCCCCTGTCTCTCCCTCCTCCCTCTGCCCCGCCAGCTTTTCCTATCCTTTTTATTTCCACCAAATAAAGAAAAGAGCAATCCTTTACAAGGGGAGAGAATGCCTTAGCTGCAGAATGCCTGATATTAGAGCTGTCAGCTTTTTTTTTTTTGGGGGGGGGGCGCTCACATTCTGAGAGTATGGGTTCCTTATGTTAATGCTGTGTGGGTTCATAAGGCCAATCATTCACTTCAAGTGTCTTGCTTTAAGAGAACCTCTGTAAAACTCACAATTATTATGAATTAGTATGAAAGCAAGCATTGTTGTATTATTAAAATGCTACTGTCCTGCCGTCTCGAGATATGTTTGCATCCTGGTTAACTGGGGGACAGGTTCCCCTGCTGGCCAATGGAAAATGAGGCTTTAAAAAGGCTCCTATGGGTTAAAAAAAAAGCAGCAAAGGATCTAAAAATAAAGGGACTTCTTTCTTTCTTGTCCCCAACATTATATCCCGTATAATTTTCAATGGTAGCTTTTACAGGAAGATTCTGAGAGGTGAAAAATACACTGCCACCTAGTGGTCATTCTGAAGCATTGTGCGAGTCCAAACCATCCATTGTAAAATCTTTTTAGGATGTTTTTTTTTTTAAACAAAGTTTTAGGAGAGTGTACATTGATTGTTCCAAACAGCAATGATTTCCATCTCCTTCTGTGACAGTGATGAAAATGAGCTGGAAGGAAGGGCTCAAATGGCAGCACAGAAAGGACACGCCTAGTGCAAATCCTAGGACCCCAGAGTTTCTTTGTGTCTCCCAAAGAGGCATCCTTGCTTGTGGCTTATTGACTCGGCCTGTTTTCATTGCTTAGACAGGTAATCCTTGTTTAGTGATTGTTGGTAATTACAATGGTGATTTTTAAAAATTGCCCTTTATGACCTTCACAGGTCTGTACAGCAGAGGAGAAGGGACGAGGTGGCTCAGTGGCTAAGATGCTGAGCTTGTTGATCAGAAGGTCTGCGGTTCGAATCCCTAGCACCGCATAATGGAGTGAGCTCCTGTTACTTATCCCAGCTTCTGCCAACCTAGCAGTTCAAAAACATGTAAAAATGCAAGTAGAAAAATAGGGGCCACCTTTGGTGAGGAGGTAACAGCATTCCAGGCAGTGACGTGCGGTGAGGGTTATGGCTGGGGAGGCTGGTGACGTCATCAGGAAGGCGGGGAATGGGACCACGTGTGCAGCACACGTGGTCTCATTCTCCGCCTTCCTGAGTGAACATTAAGGGGACCGCGGCGTAGCATTGCTTCCTCCACCGGCACCAGTCCCTTCCGCCCCCCACTCCTTCAAGGTCTCCCACCAACCCAAAGCCCGATCCCCAGCTCCCTCGGGCAAGGTTTGAGCGGGGTGAATGGGAAAGCAACGAAAGGGGCTGCGCTTTCACCCCGCTCAAGCCTTGCCACCTGCAGCCACCGCCCGCCCTCGCTGCCCCTTTCGTTGCTTGCCCGCCCGCCTCTAAGGCACGCCAAAGCCTCCTTCGTCCCCCCCCAGCGCGCGCCCTTTTTATTTCCCGCGACACCCCCCCCATTTCGGGAAAGCTTTCCCCATTGCCTGGGGGGTGAGGGGGGCGGCTCCTCTCCCCCCACTCCCTCCGTCCCTGCCTCTCTCCTCAGCCCCAAAGCTCCGTCCGCGCGACTCACTTCCAAGGCGGTGGCTGCTCCATCCCGCTCTGGCTCTGGAAGCGACCGAAGATCAGGCTGCGTCACTCGCCCGCTCGCCGGACTGCTTCAGCGCCATTCTGGCTACCTCCGTCCATCCGCGCCCGGGAGCTGTGGAGGCAGAAATGTTGTCGGCGCCTCCGGATGACGAACCATGCGCTTGCTTTCGTCATCGGGAGGCCGATAACATTTCTGCCTCCGCAGCTCCCGGGCGTGGATGGACGGAGGTAGCCAGAATGGCGCCGAGGCAGTCCGGTGGACGAGTGACCGAAGATCTCGCTGCCTCGCTCGTTCGCCCGCCGGACTGCTTCGGCGCCATTCTGGCTACCTCCGTCCATCCGCGCCCGGGAGCTGCGAAGGCAGAAATGTTATCGGCCTCCCGATGACGAAAGCAAGTGACTGGTTCGTTATCCGGAGGCGCCGACAACATTTCTGCCTCCACAGCTCCCGGGCACGGCCGGCCGGATGTATATAATATTATATATATATAGTATATAATATTATATACTATTATTCCATGAAGAGAGGTGAGGCCCTGCCTCCCTTGCCTCCACTGACCGCACGTCACTGATTCCAGGGATGGGTTGCTACTGGCCTTAATGCCAGTTCAATGCAAAATCAATTTTGCATGCTCCGCGCGCACGCACACTTACACCTCAAAAGTTCTGTGCATGCACAGAAACTTTAGAAAAGCGGGGAAAATTACATTTCTGCAGTGGAGATTATTCTGCGCACGCGCAGAACCAAAAATCAAAATGGCGCCGCCAACAATAGAACCAGTTTGGGTGCGTGGGCGGCTTACTACCTACTCGGCCGAACCAGGCCGAACCAGTAGGATCCCACCACTTTGGTGTTTAGTCATGCCGGCCACATGACCATGGAGACGTCTTCGGACAGCGCTGGCTCTTCGGCTTTGAAATTGTGATGAGCACCGCCCCCTAGAGTCGGGAACAACTAGCACATATGTGCGAGGGGGACCTTTACCGTTACCTTTTAAAGCAGAGGAAAACTGAAATAAGATCGTAAAATTGTAAAGTTTTACTTCCCAACCACTTCACTTAGTGACTAAGTTGTCAATCCCAATTATGGTCATTAAATGAGGACTACTTATACACAGTTTTAACCATTGTTGCCCTGTTTAGAAAAGGTAAAACTTCTTAACAATGGCCAAACAATAGAAATTCATCTGAAATATTTCTACCGGGAAACGGAATATCTCCCAATCTCTTTTCAGCTCTCTTAAACATTGCAGTGGGTTTACAACACATTTGCCTTTCCCAGCGTCTAATACAGGAGAGAACCAGCAATCCCAGGGCTGTAGGTTAGGATTGGAAACTGAAGAGTATCTTTGAAGAAGGTAATTATCAACTTGCTCTTCCTTCCAAGGAAAATGGCTGGACATTTTGAGGACAAGGCAAAACTAAATTTAAAAAATTGTGCACATTTCATTCCATGTATTTATTTAATTATGAAACCAGGGCTGGGATTCAGCCGGTTCAGACTGCTTCAGATGAAGCAGTAGCTCCGATGATCAGGTGGGAATGAACTGGTTTGCTCCGATGATCAGTGGGCCCGCTCCTGCACTTTACTTACCTATATCCTCTCAGCTGATTCGCACAGCGGAACGGATTGCCACACCTCAGCTGTGCTACTCCCCAGAAGCAACGTGGAAGCTAAGTTTTGTTAAAACACACACGTTTTAACAAAAGCACCTGATCACCAAACCGGTTGTTAAACTGGCAGGATCCCACCACTGTATGAAACATAGTTAATATTGTATATTTCACATTCCCTTTTTTCTTGATTTGAATTTCACTGATCTACATTATTTCCATTTCCTTGTTTTCCCCCTTCTGCTATGACAGCGGTTCTCAAATAGTGGGGTGCGCCCCCCTGGGGGGGCGCGAGGCTCCGTAAAGGGGGGCGCGAAGGCTCCCTTTCCATCTGGGTGCAACGGCGGCGGCGTGGGCGAGGCATAATATATCCCGGCTTGAAGTGGCAGCGCTGGGGACTGCTCAGAGACTCATCAGAGCCGCGGGCTGGATCTGTGCAAGAAGCCTGCTCGGGCGGGGGTGGGAGGGAGGGAAGCATGGCTGTCCCAGGCTTCCCTCCCTCCCCCCCCCAGCCCAAGCAGACTTTTTGCACAGCTCCAGCCCACGGCTCTGATGAGTCTCTGAGCAGTCCCCAGCGCTGCCACTTCAAGCCGGGATATATTCTGCCATGCCCTCGGCGGCGTCTTTATGCAGGTAGCTCGCCTCCCCGCCAGCAGCTCCACCGCCAACATTCCGTCTGGAAGCGGAAGCGCAACAGCCGCTGTTGGGGAAGGGACAAAGGGACGGCGGTCGCCCGATCTTGCCACCCCCACCCCTTCGCCCCTGGTAACGGCGACTGTTGTGCTGCTGCTTCCAGCTGGGATGCTGGAGGAGCTGCTGGCAGGGAGGGAGGGAAGAAAGGGAGGAGGGAGTAAGGATAGACAAGCAAGAGGGAAAGGGGAAAGAAGGCAAGCAGGCAGGAAGGAGGCAGAAGGAAGGAGGGAAGAATGGAACTGGAAGGGAGGCAGGGAAGGAGGGAGGGAGAAAGGAAGGATAGGAGGATAGGGAAAGAGGAAAGAAGGCAGGCAGGCAGGGGGAAAGAGGAAGGAGGGAACTGGAAGGGAGGCAGGAAGGAAGGGAAGGAGGAAGGGAGGGTGGAAGGAAGGATAGACAAGCAAGAGGGAAAGAGGAAAGAAGGCAAGCAGGCAGGAAGGAGGCAGAAGGAAGGAGGGAAGAATGGAACTGGAAGGGAGGCAGGGAAGGAGGGAGGGAGAAAGGAAGGATAGGAGGATAGGGAAAGAGGAAAGAAGGCAGGCAGGCAGGGGGAAAGAGGAAGGAGGGAACTGGAAGGGAGGCAGGAAGGAAGGGAAGGAGGAAGGGAGGGTGGAAGGAAGGATAGACAAGTAAGAGGGAAAGAGGAAAGAAAGCATGTGACTACGGTGGGAGTCGAGGAAAGACCGGTGTGCTATGTTATGCAGAGGTGTACTTATAACAATTTTATAGACAAATTAGACTATTTACAGTCGCGCGGGGGGGGGGGGCGCGAAATGTTTTCTTCTTCCTAGGGGGGGCATGACAGAAAATAATTGAGAAGCACTGTGCTATGACAATAAAGAAAGAAACCCAGATCTGGATCTTATGTGTGTGTGACAGCATTATGACCCCAGTTTGTTACTGAAAACAAAAAGATATGGAGATTTCCAGAGGAGGCATGGGGAACTAAATGTGTCTTTGGAAGAGCAGATATGATGATTGTAGCAAAGACTGAAGATCCAGTGAACAGACAGATTCTTTGGAACCTCCTCAGACAAGGATCAGGGATCAGTCATCAAGCTTACAACCGCAGTATAGCTTTTAAAACAACATTAAGTTTGCTAACCTCACTTCCTAATCACTTTTGGAAATTGCTTACTTAACCATTTTGAAGCTACCAAAGATCTTCGGAACAACAAATTTGAAAAGCCACCTGGAGAGAACTTATATTCATTTCTGAACAAAAGAAAAATTAACTATATGTTTAAGTACTTGAATAATTTGAAATAAATGACAAAAAGCTAAATACAATTTTGATCTAAAAAAGGTATAAACAAAAGGGCTCAAACAAATTTGTAACATTGAAACTTTTACTATAAAAATTTTCAAACTAAACATATATGTATATTCCCAGCTTTTCATAAGAACCAAATTTATTTTGTCTATTATAAATCATAAAGATTAAGGAATTTATAATTAAATTAGACACCGGTGGGGAGTAAAGATTCCAGGCCAAAAAGGCGGCCGGGGGGACGACGACGACGACGACACTTAGAAAGTTGCTTTTGGCTTTGATCAGTATTAAAAATGACACAAAATGCTATAATATTTCAAATACAAGGAAATAGTGGTGGAATGGGGCCAGAAATTAATTGCTATAATATTAGCAATATCAGTAACTATGTCTGTTTCTATAGATGGATTATGTTCAAAATATGTTAATAAAGGAATGATTGATGTAAAACAAAGATTGTTTGATGCAGAAATAGTAGATAAATATTTAATTAATTACTGGATAATTAAATAAAAAGTGTAGATTAGAAGACAAAGAAGGCATTTAAAGTGGAAATACAAGTGATCCATCCTCTCCTCCCACCGCCACTGCCCTCTCCTGCTGCTGCCCCCCTCTCCAGCATGCTGCCCCCGTCCCCACCACGCCTGCAACAACGGTGGCTTTGGGAGACATTGGCTGGTGGGGAGGGGGGGGCTAGGTTAGCGTGAATGCTTACCTGTGTGTAGGCAGGAGGAGGCAGTTCTGTGGATGCATGTGGTAAAGGTGAGGAAGGTGAGTGTTGGAGCAGGCCGGTTCGGGGGCATGGGCGGCCAGCCATCACTACTGGTTCAGCAACCCAGGCCCAATTGCCACTACTGGTTGGCCCGAACCAGTCCGAACCGGGAACAACCCAACTCTGAACTACCCATGTTTCCCCCAAAATAAGACTGGATCTTATATGAATTTTTGCTCCAAAAGATGCATTAGGGCTTATTTTCTGGTTATTCTATTTTGGGGAAAATATGCGTCCATCTGCTGACGATCTTAAGTGGGGCTTATTTTTGGGGTAGGGCTTATATTACCAGCATTCTGAAAAATCATGCTAGGATGTATTTTCCGATTGGGTCTTATTTTCGGGGAAACACGGGTATGCGAAATTGATCTGTAGAAAACAAAAGCCTTTGTAATTTGGTAAGAAAAGACAGAACCATTTTGCTACTTTTCAGATTGAGGAAGCGAGCTGGGAAACTATTTCAAAAGATCAGATATTACTGTACTATATGTCAAATGTGCTCATCCCTAAATGCATTGCTATCTGAATTATATAAAGAGAGTCTTTGTATTTGTCATTGTAATTCCTTAATGGGTCCTTGGGGATGTAATTAGGTGGAGGGTTTATACGGCAAACACATTTCCATTTTTAAAAAAATCAGAATTGAACCCCAATAATGTGCATTTGATAGTTTTCTGCTGATCCCTTTTCTCCTTTGTCCAGACTGCGTATGAAATGTCAGAAGCTTTAAAAACAATTTGTAACACATTAATAATATTAGAGTTCAGATTCCTCTTTTGGTATTCTCCTCATTGCTTACTCTATGGTTTAAAAAATGAGGATTTTCTATTTAGGAACTTTAAATGCCTTCCGCATGATCTTCAATTAACTTTGAACAACCATTTAGGTGGTGTCATTTGCCAGCTCATAAATCCCATAAAAGGTGAAGTCAGGTGGCACCAGGGCTGTGAGCAGGACGGAGGCATGTTCTGACTGTTTAAACAGGCACCATTCTACTTATGCCAACAGTGCCATTTTGAAATCAGTGGCTCTTTGGGTACTGGCTGGTAGGGGCAGGAGGCGTAATTTTACAAATCTTACACAGTTGCATTTTGTTTTTTGCAAAGGCTGCTGGGTAGCCAAATTTCAATCCAGGCATTTAAAAAATCAATTTAATTCTTAGGCTTGCACTGGACATCAGTGTGTATTCAAGAATTCTGCAAATGTTTCTGGACGCATTGAATTCACTGTGTGGGTGAGTGAATCCTTGGAAGGACTTATCCATACGGTACTTTCATTTTGTTGGCGATGAATCGAAATGTTTTCTCTCCAGGCAGGGCTATGATTGTGGAGCAGCACATAAGCACTGATTTGCTCTGATCAGCAAAGATTAGGAACAATTAATGGAACTTCCTGCCTTTTCATTTGGAACATCCAGATTAGATGAAAAAATAAAAAAAGGAAACAGCAAAACAAAATTATGCTGCAGTAAAATAGCGTTTTCTTACAAGAAAGTGTTTGTGATAGTTTAAAGATTAAATACCATTTGCAAATATTCTTCTTGAAAATACAGGGAGAAAAACCCAAAAAATGTAAGAGAAACCATCATAATTGCTTCCCTTCCTTTTCTTTCTTTTAATAGAGGCAACATCCCCAAGTATTCTTGCCAATAATAAGAACCCATTCTGAACCAGTCTGGTGTCTCCTGTGGTATTACCGGTATATCAAACGGAAATATTATGGGAGAGTTGGATCTTTGCCTCTTAGCTACGTGTGTTTGTGTGTGTTTATTCTAACACAGTCTGTCTCCCCATGGCTATGTCTTTCTGTTCCCTTCCACTGCTGTAATTTCAAAACTCTGTTACATTGGCTACTGCTAACTTTAACAGCTTAAATTAAAAAAGTAATGTTCTGTATACGTCTTGAAACCACGACGTTCAGTATCCTATGACACACCTGTTCCGACTGGCTGGTTTGGCATAATTTACAACGTCTACCCCCCCCTGGCATATACTTTTTACTGGCTTTTAGAGGGATAGTGTATAAATTGTATGATATTTTAAATTTTATATTGTTTATTTATTAGCTGTACAGTTTTGGTCTATTTTATCCTCCTCCTATGCATACATGTATTTTATTTGGTGTTTTTTAATACGGACTGTACACCGCCCCGAGTCCCTTTCGGGAGAGGGGGCGGTATATAAGTGCTAATAATAAATAAATAATAAATAAATAAGCTTGACCAGCTTAACCAGCATCAGGCAGGGGCGGAGACATCAGAGACAGATCCAATTAACAGGACCCCCCTTTATTCTCCCCTGTTACTCCTTTTGCATGTGCCTCGTTCTCCCTCTATTTAGAGCCTGCAGCATTTATGCCCCTAATGACTCTGACCTTGTGGGGTGACACAAAATTCTGCAAAGAAGATACAGGTTTGTCATTTGTCAAAATCTTCCTCTCAGGAAAGCAAGAAAAGGGTGGAGACTTCTCGCTCTGTCATGCAATTTGTCTGGGCATTGAGACTTGGTATGTCAAATTAATTTGTGGGTGTACATGAGGGGAAGAGACCGAGATGGAGAAGACACGTTTAAGGCAAGGAAGAAGAGAGGGGAAGAGTCACAATTAAGGCAGCTAGGACACGGAGGCCGGATCTGTGTCTGGAAAGTAGCATTGATCCTCAGGAAATTACTAGGGGGACCTACTTCCTCCTCAGGAAAGCTATTTCAATTTTAAAATGAGCTGCTGCATTTCTCTTCTATTTTGATTGTGGAAGCTTATTGTACTAGAGCTGGCAATCTCATAGCGGAGCCTTTGGGTCAGAAAAAAAAATCTAGTCCACTGCAGCAAAGACATTTTTTTTTTCTCCTGAGGCAACTGGACATTCTTTTCTTTTTTCTTGAAGACATTTCGCTTCTCATCCAAAAAGCTTCAGAATTGAAGAAGCTTCTTAGATGAGAAGCTTCAAGGAAAAAACAAAGGAAGTCCAGTTGCCTTTTGAAACAAACACCTTGGGGACAACCGTGATCTGGATGACTGAGAATCTCCATATGTACCAAATACAGTTTCTTAGACATTGGGTATATGAATTAGAGGCCCGGTGGCTCAGTGGCTAAGATGCTGAGCTAGTTGATCAGACAGGTCAGCAGGTCAGCAGTTCGAATTCCTAACGCCACGTAATGGAGTGAGCTCCAATTTCTTGTCCAACCATTACTTCTGCCAACCTAGCAGTTTGAAAGCATGTAAAAAATACAAGTAGAAAAATAGGAACCCCCTTTGGTGGGAAGGTAACTGTGTTCTGTGCACCTTTGCCATTTAATCATGCCGGCCACATGACCACAGAGATGTCTTCAGACAATGCTGGCTCTTTGGCTTTGAAACGGAGATGAGCACCGCCCCCTAGAGTCGGGAATGACTAGCACATATGTGCAAGGGGAACCTTTACCTTTACCTTACATGAATTGTGGTAATCCCCAGTCAAATTTTGCACAGGTGGGAAGCAGCAACTGATCCTGGCTGATTTAAAAAAAGCTAGGGTTAGATCTGCTTAGCATATTTCCTTGTCAGGAAAGTCGAGAGCAACACCAACAAGAAGAAGACCCTGGAAAATAAAACAGTGGCCAGCATCTTCCATTGTGCTGCCAACAGAATGCATTGATGTGCCTGTGAAGTTATGAATTGAACTTGACTCAAAGGAATCTTCTTAAAAGCTAATTTTTGAATGCGTAACAATGGATGATCGTGTTCAAATAAATTCTTCTTTGGAGTTTCATTTCAGTGTTTATTTTCTAAGGCAGAGAGGTAGGTAGAGGGCTCCATGAGGACTAGTAGCTAAATATAATTTTTTGATTGAAACTTGTGGAGATTACTAAATCCCAAAATGTGTGGCTTCTCAGGAATTAATTCTCCAAATCCATGGGAGCCCTTTTGAAAACATTTTGGAGGCCATACCATTGTATTAGCTAGCACCTGCTTCCTGAAAAGCTTGCTGAATCTTGATCTAGGGACAAAGGACAGCTGACTTATGGGAGAGGAGGTTACTTAGCAACAGTTAAAAAGTTTGTTCATGTCCTCTATAAGCATGTCTTCTATAAGTAGAGGACATTAAAGATGGGGTGCTAATGTCTACAATTGAACCTGGAATTTCGTTTGTAAGTTGTTGCAATCATTAAGTGGATCATCAAGAGACCGGACTTGATTTTATGACTGCAATTCTAATGGTTGTAAAGCAAGTCACTATGTGATGAAGCAAATCATGCGGCTTTTAAGCAATCCATGTGGTCGTTAAGCAAATCTAATCTCCCTAATCGGCTTTTTTTTCCTGGCCAAAACATGCTGGAAAGTAGCAAAAACATCACAAATTGTGGTGACATAACAACCAGTCATAAATGTGAGCCAGTTGCACAGCACCCAAAATGTAATCATCTGATTATGGGGCAGGTAGTAGTCGTAACTATGAGGAAAAGTTTTACATAAATTTTGGGGGGGTTGGTCATAACTTTAAATGTTCATTAAAGTGAGGATTACTTTTAGGTGTTTTCCACAAAGCTAATGGAGGTTCCAGATGGTTTACTAGATAGTTACTGATTGAAATCCAATCTACGTATGGGATCACATCTGGCACATTAGTGAATATTTCCTTGTTTGTAAAAACCAAGACATTTTCAAATGAAAGAATGATACTGTCAACTCTGAAGCGAACCTGGCTGAAGCCATCTTTTGCTGCCTCATAGTTGCCATGAGCCCTGAGAGGGGAAAGGATGGGGATAGGGGTGGTATTCACTTACCTTCCCTACCGGTTCACAAATGTGAGCATGCGCGTGTTGCAGGAAATTAAGGGTCTCAGATATCGGAATCAAAAGAAGTCGCTTTATTGGTACCAAGGTTCAGAGCATGTTAAGCAGTGGTGGGATTCAAATAATCTAACAACCGGTTCTCTGCCCTTATGACCATCTGGGTAGGCGGGGCTCGGTGGTCATGTGACCTCACGGGCGTGACCAACTCAATGTCACTCAGATCAATGGGCGCTTCACCTTAGCTGTTAGAATATAATAAGAATTAACCGGAGAGGCAGTTTTTGTAAGCAGGGGAATAAAGATTAGGCTAGAAACAACACCAGAATGTTTCCTCCCTGCCTTCCTTACAGGATTAGCCCTGTAAAGTGGAAAAAAAACAAAAGGAGATTTCTTCCAACAACCGGTTCTCTGAACTGCTTAGAAAGTTAACAACCGGTTCTCCAGAATAGGTGCGAACTGGCTGAATCCCACCACTGACAGCCATTTGACATCTGAACAACAACTTATAGAAAAGGCAGCCTTTATATATTTTTCAAAAGCAGCAGAACACGTGAATATAACATGCTAGTGCTGATGTGTTCGTAGTTTCTGTTACTATATATCTTGCTTAACTTATTCCAGTAAGTTCTTGTGGCTAGCTTGTACTTCTTGAGTCATATGCGTGAACGGTAGCTGAACCTGCGGTTTTGGCATTCACACTTCCTGTTCTTCCGCAAGCTTCAAACTCCGTCTTTTACATAATAATAACAAGATGAAAGGTACCCCAAGAGGCTATCCATCCTGACCCCGTATGATCACTCTTAATATGCAAAGCTCACTTTACGTCCTACTTGACGTGCATGCGTCAAATGGGATGCCATAGAGCCAGGGCAGCTGCGATTTCTGCTACCGGTTTGGGCAAACTGGTCCAAACTGGCAGAATACCACCTCTGGATGGGGAGAAGTAGATAGACTGACTAACAGTCAAAACAAAACGTTTTCTTGTGGGAACCAAGGTCATCTCAACAGGTGGCAGTTTGAAGGAGGAGAGGAGTGACCAAGCAGTTATGCTCATCGGACAATGTGACTGGTGACACCTGGGAGGGGGAAAATTGCTCTTTTTATTAGGGGAAAACCACAGTAAGTTTTAGAGTTGGTTTTTACTAGCTGTGCCAATATGATATATCCAATAAAAATGTTCTTTGAGGAATCTACCTGCCTCGGAGTTCTGCTTTTGGCAAATGCATTACTCGCAACACTGACAGGTACTTTCATTTGTCCTCAACCTGTGACCACAACTGGGCCCAACATTTATGGTGCTAAGCAAGACGGTTGTGTGAATTTAGCCCCCATTTTACAACTTTTCTTGCCACAGTTGTTAAGTGAATCCCTGCAGTTGGTAAGTTAGTAACATGGTTGTTAAGTGAATCTGTCTTCCTCATTGACTTTGCTTGTCAGGAAGTCGCAAAAGGTGATCACATGACCCCTGGGACACTACAACCGTCAAATATGAGTCGGTTGCCAAGTTTCTGAATTTTGATCACTGGGACTGCTGCAATGGTTGTAAGTGTGAAAAATGGTCATAAATCACTTTTCTCAGTGCCATTGGAACTTTGAACGGTCACTAAATGAACCATTGTGAGTAGAGGACTACTTGTACTTTGTACTTCTATATGACATCTATAAGATTTTTTTTTTAAAAAATCTGAGAATAGTAAATGCAGCTAAGAGCAAACTTGATTCTTTGTTACCGCTGAATCATGGTTGGATGAATCACTGCCATACTAGGCTTACCACACAAATGGAACGAGAAACATTGATCAAAGAAGTCGAAGTGTTTTATGTGACAGTTAAATAAAATATTTGAACTATGGATTAATTCATATAACCACTGAAATGCATGGCAGGTTAGGGGAAGGCGATCCTCAATCATTTCAGGGCACGCTACATTTGTTACAGAAAGGCACTGCTCTGGGTTGAATTTTTCAGTCCTGATTTGATGTAAGAGCTCCCACTCCCCGCCTTTTCCTGCATCTTTTAAAATTGAAGTGGTTATACCAATTGGATTTATTTTAGCGCTGATTGTGTTGTGCTTACAAGGTTTGAATTATTCTACTGTGAATCATTATTTTCATTCATGACTTTTGAGTATACAGAATTGGAACTCAGCCGAATATATATTTATTTCCTCCCTTCATTCCTCCTTCTAAAGTAAATGTCTTGCTTATTTACCATTCTCACACCGTTTATGAACATTGCCTTTTCCAATCATTTCAGTGGCCGACTTATTTGGACTATACAGTGCAGGGGTGTCAAATTCAAGGCCTGGGGGCTGATCTGCCCTGCACGATGCTTAGATCTGGCCTGCAGGGCCATCCTGGAAACAGCAAAGGATCAGCCTGTGGTGCCTCTGCCAGCAAAAAGAAAGCTCGGGAGGGTTCTGTTTTTGGCTGAGACGGCCTCCTGCAGCCTCTGCTGGCAAAAATTGAGCTCTGTTTTCACTGGCAGAGAACTGCAGGAGGCTGTTGCGGCTGAAAACGGGGTCTGGGGGGCATGTACACCCCACCTGAGCTTCGTTTTTGCTGGCAGAGGGTTACAGGAGGCTATTGCAGCTGAAAGCTCAGGAGTCTCAGGGGTTTTTGCTGGCAGAGCACTTGTGCCACCACAGGTGACTCCGACACAACTGATGTCAAGCTGGCCACACCCATCCTGTCCACGCCCACGACGGCACCCAAGGTCAAATACAATCCTGATGAAACCAATTTTGACACCCTGATACAGGATCAAGAAGGGAACATAACACAAGAAACAAAAATCCTCTTTAGGAAAGTTGAGACATTTTCTGAAATGGTGGGGAAAACCTAGAGCAATGAGTACCTTGAAAACATATCACAACATCAAAACTGCAAAGTCAACTTAATCTTGGCCATCCTAGGGATAGCAATAGCAATAGAACTTAGACTTATATACCGCTTCATAGTGCTTTTACAGCCCTCTCTAAGCCATTTACAGAGTCAGCCCATTACCCCCAACAATCTGGCTCCTCATTTTACCCACCTCGGAAGGAGGGGAGGCTGATGTCAACCTTGAGCCAGTGAGATTTGAACTGCTGAACTGAAGCTAGCAGTCAACTGAAGTAGCCTGCAGTACTGCATTCTAACCACTGAGCCACCTCGGCTCTTGAAGATGATGGCCTTGAAGAGAAGAAGTCTTTGTTTCTGTCAGCAGTGATAGGAATGCGGTGGGGGTTGAGTCATATCCGGGCTTAGCTTTGTGCATGGACCGAATTATTTGCAAAACATAGGGCACTACAAGACTGACTATCCCCGTACATATTTATGATGGCTTCCGTGTCCAGCAGTCATATGATCCCCATTTGCAAACTTCATAACCGGCCTCCGACAAGCAAAGTCAATGGGGAAGCCAGGGGAAGTCACAAGTCCCAGACAGGTGATTCCCACTTAATGATCAACGAAGGTTTGCTGTAAGTTGGGTGCAGTCATGCGATTTTCACTTTACAACTGTGATACTTAGTGATGGAATTGCCGGTACTAATTGTGGCTGGCGTGTGAGGGCCACCTATATTTATGCAAACACACACAAGGTATAGATATAAATATACACACACGTGTTAGAGCCTTTTTAAGAGGCTCCTTTGTTGCTGGTTTTCTTTTTTTCATTAAGCAGTTACAATAAAGCAAAATCTGCATAGGTGGTGCCCTCACTTCCTTTGCCCTGTTTCCTTCTTATTTTGACACCTCTTGGAACTCAGACAGATAGTTAAATGGAAATAGGGAAAAAAATTTTTTTAATAAATGGAGAAACAGGGCCTGCACTTGGGTGGATTTGAGGGGTGTGGTGGAGGCAGATTTGGTGGTGCTACTAAATAAACTTGTCCCAGTTCTCTCCCCCCCCCCCTTTGGTTTACGTTCCTGGGCATTTTGCAATCTTGCCATGTCTTCTCTGCTGTTTAAAATAAAATCCATTGGCATCGATCAGAGGCAGAAGTGAATAAATGAAGCAGGTAAGTGAGCCATGGAGAATTACCTTGGACTTTATGGCTCGTCCTCCTCTCCAGAACTATTAAACGGATCCCCACCTCCTCCTCTGGAGTTCCTCTCGTAGATCTTCATCTCCAGCAACTCCTTTTGCTAGGGAAGATACCCCTGGCTTTGTCTCCAGTTCTGACACAAAGCAGTGCAGGGCTGAAGCATGCCTGGGCATCAGTTCCTGACCCACAAAAGAGCCTTCCTAAAGTCATGGATTGGATACATGGAGAAGCGGAAGAAGCTTCTTTACACATGCTCAAACATACATTCACCTGGCTGTCATTTTTTTTCTTCCAAAGGCATGTACAAAATGTGAAAAAACCACTCTGAAATCTCCATTCTCTCTCTCTCCCTACCTCCGCCTCTCATTCTCTTTTGTGGTCTTTCTGTCTCTCTCTAGGTCTCTCCCTCTTTCTCCCTCCCTCCTCTTTCTCTCTTTCTCCCTCTCACCCCTCCCTTCTCTCTTTCTCCCCCCTCTCTCCCCTCTCCCTTTCTCTCTCTCTCCCCCCCTCTCTCTCCCTCTCTTTCTCTCTCTCCCCCCTCTCCCTCTCCCCCTCTTTCTTTCTCTCTCCCCCCCTCTCTCCCTCTCTTTCTCTCTCTCCCCCCTCTCCCTCTCTCCCCTCTCTCTCCCTCTCCCCCTCTTTCTTTCTCTCTCCCCCTTTCTCCCCTCTCCCTTTCTCTCTCCCCTTTCTTTCTCACTCCCCCCTTTCTCTCTCTCCATCTCTCCCTCTCTCCCCTCTTTCTCTCTCCCCTCTTTCTTTCTCTCTCTCCCCTCTTTCTCCCCCTCTCTCCCCCCTCTCTTTCTTTCTCTCTCCCCCCTCTCTCCCCCTCTCTCTTTCTCCATCTCTCCCCCCCTCTCTCCCCTTTCTTTCTCTCCCTCTCCCCTTTTCTCTCCCCCTCTCTCTCCTCTCTTTCTTTCTCTCCCCCTCTCTTTCTCCCTCCCTCTTTCTCCCTCTCCCTCTATCTCTCTGCCTCTTTCTCTCACTCACACGCACACACAAAAGATGCCCTGTCAAAATGAAGACAACTTGGTCTCAATCAAGCAGAAAAATGGTTGCTCATTAAAGGCGGCTGTATTTACTGGAGGATGCTCCAGCATTAAAAAAAATGTCCTTTATCTGAAAAGCTATCTCACCCACATCTATTTTGCTTGCCAAAGCGAACCGCAAAGCAGGAGGGCTCATTTACAGGCTCCACTATGAAAAGCCTTCTATGCTTCACAAAGGGTCAGCTAGCTTGAGATCTCTTCAAACCTTTTCTTTTAAAAAATGTTGGCTGCCTGCAGCATAAAGCTTGTCTGGGACAGTTTCACCTGCCTAGAAAAAAGCCATTTTTGTGACAGGCCTCACAGGATGTTCTTAAAAGATCAGATGTTGGGGAGCTGTGACTCTTCAAGAAGTGGCTGAGTGTAGAACTATCCCCAAGAAGCATATTTTCAGCATCTTACGTTACTTCACTACTGATACATGAAATACAGAAAAGTTAGACGACAAAAGGAGGGACAGGAAAGGGGAAAGTGCAATGGTGTGTGGGAATGACCTTGGCAGACAGATGGAAGAATGGCAGATTAGGCAATGGTCAGATAAGAGGCAGCTGAGCCTGCAGAGGGAATGGGGTATGACAAGCATACCCTCCCTAGTTTTTGGGAAGGTAAAGTCAAGTGGGGAGGGGGAAAGATGTACTTTCAGATTCTGTTAATCTAACCTTTCAGTAAGGTTAGGACTAGGACTTCTGGGTGTGCTCGTTGTCTGGGCTACTTCGCAAGATTGACAACAATTTTGCAAATTTGCCTATGTATAGTTTAAGACAGGTGGTAGGTTTGGGTCTCTTTTTCTTTTTCATAGAGGTTATCCTCCATGTACAACCACAATTGAGCCCCAAATGTATGTTGCTAAGTGAAACATTTGTTAAGTGAGTTTGTCCCATTTTACGACTTTTCTTGCCACATTTGTTGTGAATCACTGCAGATGTTAAATTAATAACACAGTTGTTAAGTGAACCTGGTTTCCCCATTGACTTTGCTTTCAGAAGGTCACAAAAGGGGATCACATCACTCCAGGACACTACAACCGTCATAAATATGAAGCATTCAAATGTAAACCATGTGGGATGCTGCAATGGTCATGTGTGAAAAACGGTCATTTTTTCAGTGTCGTCGTAACTTTGAACAGTCACTAAATAAACTTGTAAGTCGAGGCCATAAAATCTAGCAGGAGCTACAATACAATAGCAGAGTTGGAAGGGACTTTGGAGGTCTTCTAGTCCAACCCTCTGCCTAGGCAGGAAACCCTATACCATTTCAAACAAATAGCTATCCAACATCTTCTTAAAGACTTCCAGTGTTGGGGCATTCACAGCTTCTGGAAGCAAGCTGTTCTACTGATTAATTGTTCTAACTGTCAGGAAATTTCTCCTCAATTCTAAGTTGCTTCTCTCCTTGATTAGTTTCCACCCATTGCTTCTTGTTCTGCCCTCAGGTGCCTTGGAGAATAGTTTGACTCCCTCTTCTTTGTGGCAACCCCTGAGATATTGGAAGACTGCTATCATGTCTCCCCTAGTCCTTCTTTCTATTAAACTAGACATACCCAGTTCCTGCAACCGTTCTTCATATGTTTTAGCCTCCAGTCCCCTAATCATCTTTGTTGCTCTTCTCTGCACTCTTTCTAGAGTCTCCACATCTTTTCTACATCGTGGTGACCAAAACTGAATGTAGTATTCCAAGTGTGGCCTTACCAAGGCATTATAAAGTGGCATTAACACTTCATGTGATCTTAATTCTATCCCTCTGTTTATGCAGCCTAGAGCTGTGTTGGCTTTTTTGGCAGCTGCTGCACAAGGCTGGCTCATATTTAAATGGTTCTCCACTAGGACTCCAAGATCCCATGAGGAGATCACTTGGGCCTGAAAACTATTTGCTTGGACAGCAGAGACAAGAGATGGATTGTAACCACAGGCGGAAGGAGACTTTTGCTTTTTCCAAAGATGATGATGATGATGATGATGATCTTCTTCTTCTTCTTCTTCTCCTTCTCCTTCTCCTTCTCCTTCTCCTTCTCCTTCTCCTTCTCCTTCTCCTTCTCCTTCTCCTTCTTCTTCTTCTTCTTCTTCTTCCTCCTCCTCCTCCTCCTCCTCCTCTTCTTCCTTCTCTTCTTCCTTCTCTTCCTCTTCCTTTTTCCTCTTCTACTTAAAATTAGAAAACAAAATCCTCCAGATGAATATAATTCACACCCCAGTTTTCCTCCTGGACCCTTTTCAGGGACTTCAGTAAATATGGTTATCACACTGTTATCACACTGTACCCCAAACAAGTTAGAATATAAATTCAAGATCTCTAATCCACAGATGGGAAATGGGAAGATCTGTTTTCTTCTCAAGGATGATAATAAGCTGGCAGAGCTATTGTTTCGAGAAGAGACTGGACAGCCACCTGTCTGAAATGGTATAGGCCCATGATGACAAACCTATGGCACTCATGCCACAGGTGGCACGTGGAGCCATATCTGCTGGCATGCGAGCTGTCAGCTCCAGTGTGCATGTGCGCACCGGCCAGCTGATTTTCGGCTGTTTCCAAACTTCCAGTAGGCCCGTTGGGCCTGTTTTTCGCCCTCTCCAGGCTCCGGAGGCTTTTCTGGAATCTGGGGAGGGCGAAAACGGCCTCCCCCCCCGGAGGAAATACCAAGCTCAGCTTGGAGGCGAGCAGTGTGGCGCACATGGGGGAGGGGGGAGAAGTGTGTGTGTGTGTGTGTGTGTCTGCACGCATGTGTGTGTGTGTCTGCACGCACCTCTCTGACCGGAAGCAATGTGTGTTGACAGGGGGGCAGAGGTCGACCCTGAGGCCACTCACTTGTGGGGTGCCACAGGGGTCGGTCCTCTCGCCTCTCCTGTTCAATGCATATGTGAAGCCGCTGGGTGAGATCATCCGTGGCTTTGGGGTTGAGTACCATCTGTACGCTGATGATACTCAGCTGTACATTTCAACCCCAAACCACCCCAACGAGGCTGTCGAAGTGATGTCCCGGTGTTTGGAAGCCGTCGGGGTCTGGATGGGGGACAACAGACTCAAACTCAACCCCTCCAAGACTGAGTGGCTGTGGCTACCGGCACCTCGGTTCAGCCAGCTGATACCATCGCTGGCCATAGGGGGCGAACAACTGTCCCCTGTGGAATGGGCGTGCAATTTGAGCGTCCTCCTTGATGCCTGGCTGTCAATGGATGACCATGTGGCAGCCGTGGCAAGGGGGGCGTTCCACCAGGTTTGCCTGGTGCGCCAATTGCGCCCCCTACTGGACCGGAGTGCCCTACGCGCGGTCACTCACGCGCTGGTGACGTCTCGCCTGGACTACTGCAATGCCCTCTACATGGGGCTCCCCTTGGGACGCATCCGGAGACTACAGCTAGTCCAGAACGCAGCCGCGCGGGCCATCATGGGGAGTGCACGATACTCCAGCGTAACACCCCTCCTGCGCTAGCTGCACTGGCTGCCTGTGGCCTTTCGGGTGCGTTTCAAGGTATTGATTACCATCTTTAAAGCGCTCCATGGCATAGGACCTAGTTATCTGCAGGATCGCATCCTACCACACACGTCCCTACGACCAATCCGCTCTCACAGGGAGGGACTCCTCCTGGTGCCGTCCACCAGGCAATGCCAGCGGGCGACACCTAGGAGTAGGTCCTTCTCTGTGATGGGCCCAACCCTCTGGAATGACCTCCCCCCCGACATCAGAACCACCACTGACCTCCGTTCCTTCCGTCAAAAACTAAAGACTCACCTGTTTCAATTAGCTGGCCTGGCACACTCTTAGTTACCTCCCGGGGATATATTTTAATTGGGTTTGGGTATTTTAATTGGGATGTTTTAGGGCTTTTATACTATATTTATTTCTTTGTACAGTCTCACCTCCTCCACTCAAATGCTCAAGTATTTAATTGTTTATATATTATTTATATTGTTATTTATGTATTTTATCTGTGTTTCATTGACTGTACACCGCCCCGAGTCCCTTTTTGGGAGAGGGGGCGGTTTATAAATCCAAATAAATAAATAAATAAATAAATAAATAAATAAATAAATAAATAAATAAATAAATAAATAAATAAATAAATAAATAAATAAATAAATAAATAAATAAATAAATAAATAAATAAATAAATAAATAAATAAATAAATAAATAAATAAATAAATAAATAAATAAATAAATAAATAATAAATAAATAAATAAATAAATAAATAATAAATAAATAAATAAATAAATAAATGTAGATGTGGTGGTATTTTTTGCATTTTGTGTGCCAGTACACAGGCACGCTATCACACACGCACACTCACATTTTTGGCACCCAACGACAAAAAGGTTGGCCATCACTGGTATAGGCTCTGTTGCTTAAGCAGAGGGTTGGACTAGAACATTGGTTCTCAACCTTCCCAATGCCGCGACCCTTTAATACAGTTCCTCATGTTGTGGTGGCCCCCAACCATAAAATTGGTGTCTTGGTTCCTAAGACCATCGAAAATATGTGTTTTCTGATGGTCTTAGGCGACCCCTGTGAAAGGATCATTCGACCCCCAAAGGGGTCCCGACCCACAGGTTGAGAACCACTGGACTAGATGATGTCCAAGGTCCCTTCCAACTCTGTTATTCTGTTTATTTATTTTTTAAGAATTGCCATCAGCAGCACTTTCACTTTCTCAGGCATCCTGTTCTTTTTAAGTGGCTGCTTTGGTAAAAGAGGAAAAATGAGAAACAATCCTTCCTCCTCCTGTTTTAAAGATGAGATTTAAAACCAAAGCAATCCAATAATTGCAAGCCTAGGTTATGTTTTTAGATTCCTTGTTGTGATTATATGATGCCAACTCTCTCTTTAAATTTTATGGGGCTCTCCATCTTCTCTTCGCGATATAGCTCACCTGGATGCCCGGATACTGTGATTGTGTTCTTTTTATGTGGCTTTCTCTTTCCATGTCCTTCCTTCTCCCGCCTTCACCTTATTCTAATTCTGTCTTTCATTCCTTTCGTGCAAGGGGATGCTAAGCCAAACCAAACCTTTCCCCTTCCCTGAGACAGGGAAAAAAAACACACTTTCTGCATATATGTATATGCGCAGATCGCAGAGCTCTGTGCAATTGCATACAGTGCCTGGAGCAATAACTCTCTTGTCAGGAATAAGTTTCCAGCCAGTTCATTCTCTTCTCCCCCCCTGCACCAATTCCCCACAACTTCCATCCTTTGAGTCACAAAATCACAGTGGCCATAAATTTGCAGCTGCCACATTATCTGCATCCTGCCATCCCCGAGTATATCAGCGCTTGTCTCAAATGCCTCTCCGGATGGAGCATTTTTCCGTATCTGCCAAAAAAAAAAGAAAAAAGAAAGAAAAAAAGAAAAGGATTGTGTAGTGACAATAAAGTGCCTCAAGCCGTAACAATCCGGTGCACATTTGACTGCTCTCCCATTGCTCAGAACAGCCTCCGCTTCTGATCCAGGGGAATAATAATCTTGGGATATGGCAGTTTATGGCAAAGTCCTTTTTCCTTTCATTCCCTTCTTCTACCCAATCCACTGGGGTCTTTCGGAATTGTGTCTACTGTATCTTCAGCTTTTGCAACTCTCTTGGAGGAGCTAGTTTGCCCAGTGACCTTGCCATTCCTCAGGAGACAGGAACCTCACCCCTGATGGCTTCCCTTCTGATGCTTACCTTTAATTTATTGCAAACAAAGAACGGTGATGCCCCCTTGCCAGACATGGGCTGGCTTGGATCTGTTAAAATGCCTGCCGGTTTCTATAGTAAGATGATGGAAGGCAGTACAAAGGGAGACTGGAGTTCATTTTTTGCCTATTTAGGATGAGCTTGATTCAGTGTTCTTTTGCCATCTGTAGGAGATGACCAGGCTAAATCGGAGGGAGGGGTCAAACGTGTCATAAGTCTGGAGTCCCTTCACACCCACAAGAGATCCAAAACCAGGCCTCCTTGATTTCTGTTGACTCTTATCTACTGCCAATTTACAGTAGAGTAGTTCAGATTCTTGTTTAGAGATAGTGTGAAATAAACATATTTGAACAATTCTGCTTCCTGATTTCTTGCACCTGACACCTTCTCCATCAGTGGGTGGGTTGGAATGAAAGGAAGGGAGTGAGGGAAGGAAGGAAGGAAGGAGAAGGAGACATCAAGCTGTTGCTAAAAATTTCAAAGCTTGAATCCTAAAAGTGTTATTGGGCCACTTTAACAGCAATTCCCCTATTTGTTTCTTCTCCTTAATTGTCTCTGTCTGCCATTTTTTTAATATTTAAAGTTTTTTATTTTTTCATTTTCATAACAAATAACCACATGTATACTATTACATAACCAACATCATATTCTATTGTTAAATGTTTACATCAATTCGTTTTACCATCAACTCCCAAAAACAATTATTGGCTCTTCTGCTCTCCATAAACCATATTTGTACCCTATCCATCCCTTTCTTCTCTCTCTCTCTCCTCCTCCCTACCTCCTTTCTTCCCTCTGTCATCCTTTTCTGCCCTACTTCCCCTTCCTCTCTCCTTCTCCTCTCTCCCCTTTCCACGCCTTCTTTCTCTTCTCCTCTTCCCCCCTTCCGCCCTTTCTCCTCTCCCTCTCTTCTTCCCTTACCTCGCTCCTCTAATTCACACTCTTCATCTCATTTACTTGGTGTATTTCAGCCTCTGTGCGAGCTCCATTTTATGTTGATGGTATTTATAATTTCTTTTCAATATGTATATTTAATGTTAACATATATCTTCCTCCTTTTTTAAAAGAAAAAATGTATACATATATAGTAATTGTATTTTTAACACACACACACACCCGCCCCAGCCTATTTTTGGCCAAGATGTAGACCTGGTTACGATTCCCAGCTATTCTCATCATTGTATTTATATAGTTATCCATCCTTACGTGCCCCAAATTTGCAGTTCTGTCTTTATAATCTCAATAATTTCCCATTGTAAGTATATTTCATGTTCCCTCTCCATTTTTCCATATCTTGACTTAGCTTACCTTAACTGTCTTTAAATAATAATCCTTACTGTTCAATGTTCATTACAATTCCATTAATCTACTATATAGAATAACAAGCGGTACACATCTCACTTTGTTCATCATCTTAAGAGTTCTATATATGTCCATTTTTCATATATTTTAACCTATACTTAATTGTCTTTCCATTGTCATATTCAATCAATTAGCAATTCAATTTAATTATAATGTATAAAAGTGAATCACATACCTCTACTTTACGTTCTCCACATAACAGTTTCATATGTGTCCATATTCCATATATTTTAACCTTTATTTAATTATCTTTCCATTATCATATTCAATCAGTTAGCAACTCAGTTTTATTATCATATATAGGAGTAAGCCACATATCTCAGCTTTATATTTCCCATATAACAATTTCTAATTGTCTGATTTTTTCCTAGTAAGTCTTTTGTCCTACTTTTCTATTCCTATCTTCTCCCTTCCATTTGTTTTGACATGTCCACCCTCTTCAATTTTCCCCAAGCCACTGTCAAACCCAGTGAAATCTTTTGTATTTCCCTTTGTTGGGGCGAAACCCCCCTTTTCAGTTTTCCCTATGCCACTGTCAAACTCAATGAGATCTTTTGTCTGCTTTTTATTTCCTTTTTTGGGGACAAATTCCCCCTTTTCAATTTTTGCTATACCACTGTCAAACCCAATGAAGTTTTTTGTCTGCTTTTTTATTTTCCATCATTTCTACCCCTTCATTATCCCTCTCCCTGTCAGGCCTGTAATTATATTCTTTTTAGGATCTTTGGCCTGCCACACTTTCTTATAATTTTCTATGCTGTTTCAATAGTGTAGTAGTTGGGAGGGGGGAATAGAAAGGAGTAGGATTGTAGAATGGATTGTTGACATTCTTTTGTAGAAGCCAAGGTCATATTTTGTCTCCGCACATCGACACCTGGCCGGAAGAAGATGGGTGTACATGCCAGCGTGGAAGATGATGATTGGAACATGTGATGGATTTGTGGGTGTGGGGAGAGATCATGAACTTTCAACTGGTTGAACTTAAAGAATGTACTTCCAGAGTTGAAATTTCCATAGCTGTACTAACATGCCTGTGGAATAAATTGCACCATTAAGGATGTTTTGCCTTGGACAATGATTTATTTCTGCATGGTATTTAGAACCCTAACATTATTTCAACTCTCTACTTTAAAAATATTTCATTAGCTCCCTCCCCCTATCAAGGGGGAAGGGCTGGTGATGGAAGATCTGGTGATGTGGGTCTCGGCATCCCCAATGCTGACCGGGACAGCGTAAATATCAGCGAAGAATTAATGAGAAGCTTTTGGTGATAAGAAGAGGAGTACGGAACTTCAAAGGCAATGGAATGCTGTTTCCAGTTTAATTGCATCTGGAGGAATGCAGGAGGAGACGCGACAAGACGAAGGAAATCTCAGACGGACTTCTTCAGCAAAATTGTGAGTGCATGCTCCCCCTCCTTCCCCCCCAGCTTAGAAGCAAGATTGGAAAAAAAAACACCCTTAGAACGGAGGTTTGGGCTCCTTCCAGATGGCAATAAATGAAATGGCATATCACCCTGCAACTAGATGGGAGAGAGATTCCCTTTCAAAATGGGAATTTCAAAGGAGGCAGGAAGAAGGAATTTTTCCAGCATCTGTCACTTGCAAGCCACCACAAATGGGGCTGCAACCAGTAAATGAAGCAAATTGGGCAGTAAATTGGGCTTTCCTCCCAGGACTTGGATGGAAAAGATGCTACTTACAAACTCCTTTGCCATCAGCATGGGGAAATGCTCCAAGCCAGCAGAGGGCACCTACTTGGCCCATAACTCATCCAAGCCAGCAAAGGGCACCTACTTGGCCCATAACTCCTCCAAGCCAGCAGGAGGGTCCTTGGCACGTAAAACCCCCTAGCCAGCCATCATTGGTTGAGCTGCAACCTGTGAAGCAGGCAACCCCGGGATGGGTCTTAACCCCAGGTCATGGATGGGAGGGATGCCAGTGGGCACCTGCCCTCCCTCAGCAGATGGCACCATGGCAGAAAGCTGGGCAGTGGCCAACCGAGGGATTGACCTCCCCACCGGTTCCAGTCTCCCCTGCAAGGCCCCAAAAGGTTCTTACCAGACCTTCCTACAGAGAAGAAATCTCCATGGAAGAAGGTATTATCAAAGGGAGGCCTGCGGGATGGATGGCGGGAAATTGTGCGCCTGTAAGGCCCCAAGTGGTTCTTACTCCACCTTCCTACAGAGAAGCAATCTCCACCATGGAAGAAGGGTTTACCAAGGGGGCAGCTGCAAGTTGGAGAGCAAGGCAGTGTGATGAAACGGTTCCTAAGTTTAGAGATGTAACTAGGTTCCATTCCTCGTGGGGGCCAATTAAATGCCACCATTGTTGTCAACTTGGCCACAGAGCGTCAGAGTGTTTGGCTCCAGCCCCAATGCCACAAACGTGCGCACCAACCACCACGGCGGTAAAGAGAGGGTCCCAGATGCCACCACAGAAGAGTCATCTGGGCCAACAACCTCTGGAAGAGGATCCCCAACTTAAGGTGAGGAAGTGTCCTACCAAGGGGGAGGCCTCGGAAGAGGAAAAGGGCAGACAATCTCCGGAGGAGGATCCCCAACTTAAGGTGACAAAGAGTCCAACTAAGGGGGAGGCCTCGGAGGGGGAAAAGCCTAAACGACCTCTGGAAGAGGATCCCCAACTTCAGGTGGCGAAGAGTCCTACCAAGGGGGAGGCCTCGGAGGAGGGAATTGCTGAAGAACAACCGTGTGTACCAATTGCCACGGTGGTTAAGAGAGGGCCCCAGATGCCTGCACAGAAAAGTCATCTGGGCCAACAACCTCTGGAAGAGGATCCCCAACTTAAAGTGACAAAGTGTCCTACCAAGAGGGAGGCCTTGGAAGAGGAAAAGAGCAAACAATCTCCGGAGGAGGATCCCCAACTGAAGGTGACAAAGAGTCCAACTAAGGGGGAGGCCTCGGAGGGGGAAATGCCCAACCAACCTCTGGAAGAGAACCCCCAACTTAAGGTGACAAAGAGTCCAACTAAGGGGGAGGCCTCGGAGGGGGAAATGGCCAACCGACCTCTGGAAGAGGACCCTCAACTTCGGGTGACGAAGAGTCCAACCAAGGGGGAGGCCTCGGAGGAGGAACAAGGCCAGCCGTGGTTGAATGGATCCAAGAGCCCAGAACCTACAGCACCTGCAGCAGAGAGCCCGAAACGGCAATGGGAAGAGGTCGCAATGGACTACATCATGGAACTCCCAGACAGCAGTGGGCATAAAGTAATTTGGACTGTTATTGATTTGTTTTCTAAGCAGGCACACTTCATTGCTTGCTCAGGATTGCCATCCGCAAACGAATTAGCGAAAATGTTTGTGAAACACATTTATCGCCTGCATGGAGTACCCAAGAGGATCATTTCAGACCGCGGAGTCCAGTTCACTGCCAAGTTCTGGAGAGAGGTCCTGAGATCTATTGGGTCCACACAAGAACTGAGCTCAGAGGTTCATTCCAGCATGAACGGCGCAGCAGAGGGAGCCAATGCGGTGGTGGAACAATACATCCGGTGTTTTGTGGACTATCAGCGAGACAACTGGTCGGACTTGCTACCCTTCGCTGAAGTGGCGTACAATGATGCGGTCCACAGCAGCAGAGGATTAGCGGGTTTCCAGATTACCAGTGGCATGGGAGTTGTTGCCATGCCTGAGTTGCCTAGAGAACCTCCTTCTTTCATGTCTTTGAGTGAATGGATGGACATGCTAAAGAAAGGATGGGAGAATACGAAGAAGGCTCTAGCAGTTGCAGCAGAAGCCTACCAGAAGCAAGATGATCAACGTCGCTCACTCATAAACCCCTACCGTGTGGGGGACGATGTTTTTGTATCTACCAAATACATAAGATTAGAAATGCTTAGCAAGGAATTGGGTCCAAAATTTCTAGGTCCATTCCCAATAGTGAAGATAGTTAACTCAGTTACAGTTCAACTCAGTCTACCCAGAAGTCTAGGGGAAATTGACCCAGAATTTCATTGTAGTTTGTTGAAACCAGTAATTGGGTCTAACAGAAGAGCATCCACCCAAGCTCAATCTCCTCCTTTAGTGATGGAAGGGGAAACACAATCTGAGGTGGAAAAAAGTGTAGATTTCAGGCTGAATAGGGGTTGCTTACAGTACTTAGTGCATTGGAAGGGTTACCCTTGGTCTGAAGTTAATTGGGTAAACAGTGGGAACCTGAAAGTGGAGAAGTTAGTAAAGCAATTCAATGGGAAGTTTCCCGAGAAGTCAAGGGGTTCCCCTGGATGGAGAAGAGGTGGTTAATTTTGTTATGTTAACTTTTATGTTATTCTCTTTGCAGGAAACGTTTTTCTTTTGAGGAGAGGCCGCCTGTCAGGCCTGTAATTATATTCTTTTTAGGATCTTTGGCCTGCCACACTTTCTTATAATTTTCTATGCTGTTTCAATAGTGTAGTAGTTGGGAGGGGGGAATAGAAAGGAGTAGGATTGTAGAATGGATTGTTGACATTCTTTTGTAGAAGCCAAGGTCATATTTTGTCTCCGCACATCGACACCTGGCCGGAAGAAGATGGGTGTACATGCCAGCGTGGAAGATGATGATTGGAACATGTGATGGATTTGTGGGTGTGGGGAGAGATCATGAACTTTCAACTGGTTGAACTTAAAGAATGTACTTCCAGAGTTGAAATTTCCATAGCTGTACTAACATGCCTGTGGAATAAATTGCACCATTAAGGATGTTTTGCCTTGGACAATGATTTATTTCTGCATGGTATTTAGAACCCTAACACTCCCTCTTCTTCCTTCACTTCTTCCTTCCCTTCCTGCTTCTCATCAATACCTAACTTCAAAATTCTATTTAGACTTAACTTTAATGATTTATGCATATTTTTATAATTTCATGGAGTTCTTCAAATTCCCATCTTTCCATAATGTGCAGTTCCAAAATTACTGTTATTTATACAGTTCTTATTTCAGAATTCTGGTCCACCTTAAATTTAGCTAATTCAGTTAATGTGAAGAGGAAGAGAAGCAGGAGCCACCTTGATCTTTTGTTCTCCCTTTGTAAAAAAAAAAAAAAAAAAAAAAAAGCTTCGCATTTTCTCGGTTCTTGATTTTATTATTATTTTTTCCCTTGTTACCTTCCACCTCTCTTTGGTTATAATTGCTAAAAATATATTAATTGGAACAAACTGGAACACAGTAAATCTCCGGTATGTTTCTCTTTGCCTCCTGCTTTTCCAAATTTTGATTTATGGCAATTGGTTAATTAAAACTTCCTGCTCAGAGTTTCACACCGCACAGGCAAGATTAGGTTATCAGTGAGAAAATAGTGCTTTTTTCCCTTGATTTTTCCCCCTTGTTACATTCCACCTCTCATTAATTGGAGTTACTTAAGATATGTTAGTTAGAAGAAACTCAAACGAAGCAAATCTCCTCATATGTTTTGGTTTCCCTCCTAGTCTCTTTTTAAAAACACAATCTTTTCAAATCCAAATTTAAAGTTTGTGTTTGAATGGGTTTGTCACTTCTCTGCTTTCTCCTTTCTGTCCAAATTGTTTAAAGCAGATGATTCTTTTTGGGCTAGTGATTCAACTCTCCATTTTTCCCCTTCTTTCTTTCTTTTTGCCAAAATCCCGATCTGTCTATCAATATTATTTATACTCTCAAGGTTCTTTGCCTTTTCCAAATTCTGATTTATGACTGTGGGTTAATTAGATCTTCTTACCAGGCTTTCATCTCGTCTCCTGCATGCTCCTGTTCAGTTGCTTTGGCCTGAAGCCAGCTTCTTGTGTAGCCATGTTGCCATGCTGCCTCCCTGGTGCCGATTCAGAGAGCAAATCTCTGACCTACGAGGAACTTGTTGCACTCCCTCTGGGTCTGATGAGACACTGCCCGTTCTTCACTCCCCCATAGGGAGATTCTGATCCAAAAAGGATATGGCATTGGTTTATCAGACAGAGTTCATGTGAGATTCTTCAGAGCTCACACTCCCTCATCCGTCCAACTGGAGAACTTCCGGTCGACTCTTCTGTCTGCTATTTCTGTCCACTATGGCCAACCTTGGTCAAAGTGTCCTTCTGATACATGGACTTCAACTCTCAGGATTATCAGAAAAACCCTTCCTGCTTGGAATTCTGGGAGTTAAGTCCTCAAATGTGAAAGAGGGCCAAACTGGGGGTGACAAAGCAACAAACTCTTGTTGCACATGAAGATGTATTTATTAGCTTTCTTGTTGTTTGTTGCGAAGTTGAGTCCAACCCATCACGCCCCATGGACAACGTTCCTCCAGGCCTTCCTGTCCTCTACTATCCTCTGGAGTCCATTTAAGCTCACACCTGCTGCTTCAGTGATTCCATCCAGCCACCTCATTCTCTGTCGTCCCATTCTTCTTTTGCCCTCAATCTTTCCCAGCATTAGGAGGCTTTTCTCCAGTGAGTCCTTCCTTCTCATTAGGTGGCCAAAGTATTTGAGTTTCATCTTCAGGATCTGGCCTTCTAAAGAGCAGTCAGGGTTGATCTCCTCTAGGACTGACTGGCTTGATTGCCTTGCAATCCAAGGGACTCACAGGAGTCTTCTCTAGCACCATAGTTCAAAGGCCTCAATTCTTTGGCGCTCAGCCTTTCTTATGGTCCAACTTTCACAGCCATACATTGCAACTGAGAAAACCATAGCCTTGACTATATGCACTTTTTTTTGGCAGTGTGATATCTCTGCTTTTTAGTATGCTGTCTAGATTTGCTGTCTTTCTAAACCTCCACAATTGTGGGGCTGTGCATGGCATACAAAAATAATTAAAAACACAATGGAAAAACATCTACAATATAACAGTATGACAGAATCCAAACATGAAAAACCAATATCATGGAGGTGGCAGTAGAACCCCTCCAATGGTTTTCTCCTTTCCAGAAAGTTGTCTGGAAGAACTCCATTTTAACTTGCTTCTGAAAAGACAGTATTGATTGCTAACCCAGTGTCTCTGGGAAGGCTGTTCCATAACATAGGGGCCTTAACTGATTAACATCTCTTGTGGCCTCAGCTGGAGGGTGTATCCAATTTAAAATGGAGGCAGGAACAGCTGCTAGAAAACAAATATGGAAGGCCTGCAGAAACAAGTTTATGGCAGTCTTCAGAGAGCAGCAGGTGTGAAGCAAAGGCAGTGATGAAATTAAGTGCCATATCCGTGGCAAAAGGATATTTTTTCTGGAATAGTGGTCAGAGTTGCAGATCACCAGCTTATCTTCTCTAAGGCAAAACATATGGTTTTCCCCTCGGAAATTCCTGATGGTGGCACTTCAGAGCTGCTTCTGTCTGGCAGCTTCAGTTCATTCTAGTACCAGCTTTTCTCTTGAGCAAAACCCCAGGAAGCTAATAAAATATTTCATTAGAAGCCCAATACGCTTCTTCCAAGCAATGGCCTTCTTCAGGGGCTGTAGAAATCTCTGAAAGCAGGCCTTGTGATTGTTTAATGCAGCACTGACTGAGTTTATCTCTCAGAGAAGGCCGTTTTTTGAGCAGAAAAACATTGAAGTTATAATTAAATGTTTTAGCTGGGTTCTTATGATATTTCTTGGCTGTTGGCGGGAGGGGGGGTTGTGCGATATTGAGGCCTTGGGTAATGGTGAGGGAAATAAAACAGGCCCAGGGATGTTCTTCAAAGCAGTGCAGTGCATCTGAAGTCAAGGGTACTGTCAAAGCAAGGAAACAATTAAATAGAATGAAGTTTTGGATGCTGTTTAACTTGTAGAATCAGATCAGGAGCTAAAATGGTGGCATTGTCTTTCCAATTTTGTCAAGGCGTCTTAACCTCCTCAACTCTTGCTTTCCCTTCATCCATTTATGACATGGTTCTTACAACTCGCATTCCATTTTTTTTTTTGAGTCACAGTTCCACTCCAAATGTGAATCATCAGGTTGTGAGGAAATGAAGTAGATGCCAGCTGTAAAACTCTTTTCACAGTGGAATTGTCTACAATGATGCTAGCAATCTGGAGCTCACAGAATACAGGCTGTTGTTTATTTCTAAGCTTCTTGATTTCCACAAGTTGCTTTAGAAAATTTAATGCTTCATATTTATAATGATTTTCTCTCCCACTGTGGGTGTTAAATTAGTCGGAAAACAGCATTATCACCACTGTGAATGGTCATTATGCCTAACTTGTATACATGTTGGCTTTATCTAGAATTGTTGTAGATACACACTGGCCATATTGTTTGCAATTTGTCCTTCTGTATTTATAACCGGTATGCGTGTACTCGTAATATATCTCACCTGAAATGAATACATTGTACATCTGGCGAAAAGGGTTCCAGTCTGCAGAAGCTTGTAATACAATACATTTTTTAGACATGAAGATGCAGTAAGGAGTATTTGTTGATTTGGTTTCAGATGCCAAAGCTGATAGTCCCAATCAGAAGGTGCTAAAAAGGCTCAAATGTTTCCTTGCATTATTTCAATCAGTATTCCAGTAATCACGTAATTGGGTCACTTTTTGAACTGTGGGCAAATGATGTGGAACTCTTCTTAAAGTGGCACTTTAGGGTCAGTTTGATCTAATAATTGAAATACCAGGCTAGAAACTAGGAACCTGTGAGGTCTAGTCCTGCCTTAGTCATGAAAGCTAGCTAAGTGACCTTGGGCCAGTCACTCTCTCTTGGCCCAACTCACCTCGCAGGGATATCATTGTGGTAAAAATAGAAGGAGGAAGCAGTATTAGATATGTTCACCGCTTTGAGTTATTTATAAAACCAATAAAGGTGAGATAAACATGTAACAAACAAACTAATAAAAGATGGGTAATTGTTTTATCATGGAAGTGGTACAAGGATCATGATAATGCAAATTATTGCAACAGTACAGAACTCTCATGATTTCTATAAATTGAAAATGCGGTCTGAGATAATGAAAGACCCAAGAGAAGGAGTTCTGAGTGAGGAAAGTCTTTTTGTATTGTATTTAGAAAAGAAGATGCCTTAATCACTGGACTAGATTTTAATTCTTTGGGGGCCACACTTCTAAGATGGAATCCCAGGTTGATTTCCCCCTAAAAACAAAAACCAGATGCCTTCAGCTGAGAAACAAGATTTATTGGACACAGAGATCTTTTGATGTCTTCACCTGGTCCTTCCATGATGGTCTGATTTCATTCTTACATAATCTGTTAATGTATGCAATGATTAAAAATCTTTTGCCCAAGTATTAAGTTAATTCTGAACAGAAGAGGGGGAGAACTATGTTCATGTTACTCATTCGTCTTCTTGCAGCTGCCTCGTTGTTTTCTTTGTTTTATTGATTGTATTATGCAGGAGAATTCACTACTATATGTTATTATTTATTTTATTGGTGGTAATTTACTTATTTGTTGCAAGCTGCTTTTAAGGAGTGGAAAAGGCCAGATGGGATATAAAAGATTTGAATAAAAAAGTAAAACAATTATAATATTAATATTGTCACGGGGCTAATCAAAGCAGAAAATAATGAGAAATCAGAAAAGCAACAACCCTTTTGCAGATTTCACGTGTTGCTATGGTAGTTAGAAAAATTTAATCTGATCTAGATTACTTAAATATCTTGTGGCATCATATTTATCTCCTGTATTTTATTGCAAGAGTCTTGGTGGCGCAGTGGTTAGAATGCAGTACTGCAGGCGAACTCACTGATCACTCCAAGAGTTCGATTCTGAATGGCTCAAGGTTGACTCAGCTTTCCATCCTTCCGTGGTCAGTAAAATGAGGACCCAGATTGTCAGGGTCAATAAGCTGACTCTGTAAACCGCTTAGAGAGGGCTGTAAAACACTATGAAACAGTATATAAGTCAAAGTGCTTTTGCTATTAGCATAACATTTTCTACGTCAGATCTAGGGATGAAAGAGAAGTTTGTTCAATCCAAATATTTACTTAGATTGGGATCCAATTTTTATCTTACACACTACTAAACAAAACACTTGTAAATGAATTCCAAATTCAACAAGATCTGGCATTGTCTTTTAAGAGGCACTGGCACTCTTCCCTGGAAATAGAAAGCAATGGTGTCCATGATAAGACAATGAGCCTTCAGATGTGAATTCAAATGTCACATGCTCCTAGGGCCATATATGGTATGAAGGTAACAGTTGATGATACTCAAGACAAGGAACAGTAAGGCAATTAAGAGAAGGCTTAAGGGGACACCAGGTGTGGTCGTATTAGAGACCTAGGGTCTTGGCATATGCCCAGAAATGCAAGAAGTTGGCACCTGGTACCTATTTAGTTTAGTACAACTCTATGTGAAGCATGGACCACAATTCTTTATCATCTTGAATGTTCTGATTCAAAATGAAGTCCATTTCTTCTGTGAGTTTGTGAATTGGACTGAACCAAAGTCCCAGAGAAATCTAGGCAGGAGACTTGGATCTATTACTACAATCTGAAAAGCTTTACTCAAACCAATCAAGGCAAGATTCAGCAGTGAATCTTTTAATGTAAAAGACAAAAGCCACTCTTTCAAAGGCAGCAAAGTCCACATTTTGGACAGAGAAACAGCTGATTTGAAAGAGGAGTCAAAGAGGCCATCTTTGTCAAAATTGAACAGTCCTCCCTCAACAGAGGGGGAGAGGTACAACATCATCTATCTCCAGTCTACAACACAGTCCCTTCAACAATTCCAAGAAGGCTCCACACCCATTTGTACTACTCAAGCAGGGGTGGGTTCCTGCTAGTTCTAACCTCTTCTATAGAAGAGGTTCCACAAATCTACAGTGCCATTTAGAACTGGTTCCAGCTCCCTCCCCCCACCCGTCCGCACATCATCAAGATGAAGAGTGAGAGGAGGAATTCTGGGAGTTGAAGTCCACAAGTCTTAAAGCTGTCAAGTTTGAACACACCTTGGGTTTTTTTTTCTAAAGGGTTAGGGGTGCGAGTGTCTTGTAACTTGACAGCTTTAAGACTTGCGTGCTTCAAATGCCAGAGTTTCTGAGCCAACATTTTGGTTGCAAAGCAAGAGCGTTGTTAAGTTTTACACATTGGCCACACCCACCCAGTCACATGACTGCCAAGCCACTCCCACTCAGTCACATGGCCGGCATGCCACTCCCACTCCCACAAAGCAGGCCACACCTACAGAAGAGGTTCTAAAAATTTTTGAAACCCACCACTGTACTCAGGTGACTTTGAATGACACAGATAAACCTCCAGGTGGCCTTTATGATTCTAAATGAATGTAAATGACCAGTTGTCTGCAAGGAGTATAAATACTTCCATTCCCCACCATCCAGTCAGAGCTGAAGAAGCTTCTTGGATGAGAAGCAAAACGTCCTTGAAGAAATACAAGAAAGTCCACTTGCTTCTTGATAAGGCTTCTGTATCTTATACTGATGGACAAACAGGTTGTTGTAGGCATTCATGCAGAAAGAAGTTATTCTTTGATAGAGGTTTGTGTTCATGCAGATTTCTCCCATTTGAAGAATTTGTTGCTTCTATGTGGTTCCATTGGAAGGAATACATGTGGCTTAGGGTTGAACTGTTGGCTCTTAGTGTTCACTGAGTTTGCTTGATTTCTTGCAGGCTACATAGCATCACGGGTGCAAAGGAAAGTGAGATTTGCTGGTAGTTTATACAAACTGTGGTTGGTGGAATCTTTGTGAGATGTTTGTTTTTATGTTGTGGGCATCTCTTTTTGGATGTTTGTTTTGCATGATCTCTGAATTATTATTTTTACTTGCCTCACATTGTATGTCTCTTAGAGTCAGGATGGAATTGAACGGCCTACACATTTTCATAACAGCAGCAACACACAACCACCCTCAAACAACACTGAAGAATGCAGCAAATCTCTGGATTGCAATCAGGCTCTTTGGGGTCCTTCTCTTTTCTCTGCATGCAGAAGAGACGATGGCAGGAGAGAATGGGGTGTGTCAGGAATATGGAGGAAGGAGAATCGTCCCCATGAGTCAGAATCAGAATCAGTCTGGCAGTACAGTAAAGTCTCTCAACTATTTTTCTCTCAAGTAAGATTTTCCAGGGCAGATTCTATAGTAGGCTTCCTCCAAATAAAGAGATGGAGCTGTGCAGTTAACATAGACTTATTCTTAATTATCAGGGATGAGAGAACAGGCCTGATCAACACCTTAGGGGACACACATTCTTTTATTTAGTCTCTTGGGATTATGGTGACTTCACTGACGATCCATGAGGTAGTGAGGCAAAGTAGGTTGGCCTCCATCCAAGGCAGTGACGTGCGGTGAGGTTTATGGCTGGTGAGGCTGGTGAAGTCATCAGGAAGGCGGGGAATGGGACCACGTGTGCTGGAGGCTGAGGCTGCCTCAGCCTCCAGCACACGTGATCCCATTCCCCGCCTTCCTGTGCGTGCTCCGCCGGCTCGCGCTCCGCAGTCCTCGAAAGTGACTGGGGAACGACGAGAACCTTCCTGCCTCTGCTGGACTTTGCGCAAGTCCAGCAGAGGCAGGAAGGTTCTCATCGTTCCCAGTCGCTTTCGTGGCTTCGTCATCCGGGAGCGCCGACAACATTTCTGCCTCCGCAGCTCCTGGGCGTGGCCGGGCGGATGTATATAATATTATTATATACTATTATTTCATGAAGAGAGGTGAGGCTCTGCCTCCCTTGCCTCCCCTGACCGCACGTCCCTGATCCAAGGTCCAAGGACTCTGTCAGCCAGTAAGTAGATCCAAAATTAAATTGGACCCAGGACAGAAAGACCATGAGAATGTGTCTCATGCATCTTTATGCAGAACAGGCTTTGATAGGATGTCAAGGCCACGTGGCACGTTCCTTCCACCTTGCCATTTTTTCTCATCAAATCAAGCAGCTGACAAGTTAGCTGCAAGTCACTCTCACAGCTGTCTGCTTCCTACTCACTAAACCAGTTGCTTCCAGATTTGTCTTCAGGACTTCACTCTGTGGTGACTCCCTTTTCACCTCTCCCCTTCCTTCCTTCCTTCCTCCTTCCTCAGCTACCAGCCGACACCTGCACCGCGCCCAGAGCACATTAGCAGTCGATTTGGATCACCAGCAATAAAGCGGTTAAGGGGGGATGGTAAATCTGTGCCTGTAAAACCAGGAGGATGTCAGACGAGTCATCTCCCATCAATCAGGGTGTCATCTGATAGAGGAGAAATGGGTGATAAAAAGAAGCATTTTCGGAAATTATGTAGAATATTCCATTTGTGGAGTGCTGCAGTCGGGGCCGGAGCAGAATTTTAATCAGGGGGGCTGCAGTGATGGACTGTGGTGTGTCTGCTGTTATACTGTTGGCATCAATCATCCTGGCACAAAGGCATGGACTCCGCACACACTGACTCCAAGCAGCTGAGGCTGCCAGAAGCTTCCAGGGAGGAAGTGGAGTGGGTGTGTTAGCTGCCGGGAAAGCACAAGTGTGTGGCACAGAGGGAGAAGAATGAAAAGGCAGGAAAAAGCGGGGAGGGTTGAGGGGCATAGGAAGAGGGCAGGGTATGTGCTGGAGCTTTCCTTTGGCAGGCATTCAATAGCAACACAGAACTGGATTTTGTGCAAAAGAAAAAGCCACTGTCTTAAAAGTGATTGCATTTAGCGTCTTCCAACCAGGGGCCCTCCAGAATTCTGGGAATTGTAGTTTCAATTCTTCTGAAAGGGAGCAGTTTGGAGAAAAGCTTAAGCAAAGCCACAACCAACAAGAAGAGGTGGGAAATACATAAAATGGATAGGACACACCAGAGGGCTTTAGATAAACCAGCTCACCCAGAGAGAAAGTTATAGTTTTGAAGAATATGGATCTTCAAAAAAAAAAAAAAGAGAGAGAGAGAGAGAGAGAGAGAGAGAGAGAGACCCTCTAATGATTGTACAGCCTGGGCAAGCTAAAATAGGGAAAGGCAACCCTTTAGATTTTGGGGTCCAAAACAGAGCTACACAATAACCAGTAGCCACCAGTCCCAGTGGGCTCTTTCTTATTTATACACTGCATTTTCTAATATGCTGCAATCAAAAATGATTATTGGTAGTTTACAAGATATATAGACACCCACCCCCAGCCATCCACCCTCCCCATCCACCGAACAACTAATTAAAAACATCTAAAATCAATACATCCTAAAAGCATCCAACACAATAAAGGAGTATACATTGATGGCTAATCCTAAATTAAATGTTGTATGAAAGAAGCTGGGTTTTAGCAATTTTCCTAATATGATCAGAGATAGAACCAGACTGATTTCCACTGGAAGTTTGCTCCTAAGAACTGGGAGCAAAATTCTTTGAGAACTTGCCTTCTGTATGGCTCTGTAGGAAGTTAGCACCCACCTCTCTCATAGAAGAATGAAATATACTAGGAATTATTAAAAAGGCTGAATATTATATTTCCCTAGATGAGAAATGGAGAAACATGGTTTTTTTGAGGCAGGAAGCAGACTCACTAGTCTTAATGCCCCTCACCATCCTCAATAGCCAACAGCAGATGTCAGCACTTAAGAGATAAAGAGATGGTCTATTCATAAGCAAATACCCTCGCCCAAGATCCAACAAAGGTAGGATTAGCCCTCTACCCATCTAGCAACAGAACTCACCACATGGCACCTGGGGAGATTACATCACCCAGCAAGATTCAACCCAGCTTGGGACTCAAGAAGACTACAAAGTTACCCCTGCATTGTCCCATGGGAGTCTGACAACCAATTAGAATACATTTCCTACACAGGAACAGGAAGCTCCAAGGCGGGGCCCAAGAGAGGGCATAAATCTCTCTCTCTCTCTTTCCCTCTCCCTCTCCCCCATGTGCCTTTTCTTTTGCCCAGAATCTCAAACCATGTGGTCCTGCCCCCCATTAAACCATCTTTCGAAGAGGTCTCCATGTTTCCAGTGTCTTTTTCCCCACTTGGAAATGAACCCAGAAGGACATTTCTTCCAACAGCTCTATGTTTAGAAGTTAAATTGGGGTGTTTTTTTCATTTATTTTTTTTGTAAGCAATCCCTGGTCACCTCTTTAAACTTTACTCCTAAGTACAGGAAGATCTCAGGTTTTTTAAAATATATATTTGGGGTGAATTTCTTTTGGTGCCTTATGTCTGCTTGATTGATAGCTTTGTTGTGAAAGAAGCCAAGGGTAATCATCTAATGGGGACTTCTATGCAACTCCTTGAATATTCACAGCTGTTTCTCCATAGGAATAAATACAACAAATTTAAATAAAGTTATGATGGAAAACCAACCAATCCATATTTCTTTTTATGAAGTGAGGAGGCTATTTTTTTTAAAAAAAGGAAATTGCCAAATTTAGAAATACTGTACTGCACATTCTGTAGTTTGATTGTATGTGCTGTATGTGCTCTATAGTGAAGCCCCCACTATATTGTGGCCTTAACTTTATCTTAGAAGGGAACTTGGAGATGTAACCCAATGCCCTGTCTAGGGAGCCAACATGGCCTTCCAGCCTCTTTTCCGCCAAAACTGACAAAACAAATGTGTTACCCTGTTTTCCCCAAAATAAAACCTCCCCTGAAAATAAGCCCTTCCTGAAAATATTGCAGCACAGCAGCAGCCATGAGGTGACTATGCTCGCTGCCTCCTGCACTTCAAAAATAAGACTCCCCCAAAATAAGGCCAAGTGCTTATTTCAGGGGTTAAAAGAAAAGAAGACCCTGTCTTATTTTCGGGGAAATACAGTAGCTTTTCCCTAGTTCAGTAGAACAGTAGACCCATGGATGGGTCCCTGCTTCAAATTTGGTATCTCCTCTTCTTGCTGCTAGTGGAGAATTCTGGGAATTGTAGGCTCAACATGTTTGTCCATTTATACGTTGGATTTCTACCCTACCTTTTTGTCCAGGAGTGTAAGGTGTTGTTGTCCAGTGATGGGATTCAATTTTTTTTACTACCGGTTCTGTGGGTGTGGCTTGGTGGGCATGGCTTGGTAGGCATGGCAGGGGAAGGTTACTGTAAAAATCTCCATTTCCTCCCCACTCCAGGGGAAGGATACTGCAAAATCCCCATTTCCTCCTGATCAGCTGGGACTCGGTAGGCAGAGAATAGATGAGGGCGGGGCCAGTCAGAGGTGGTATTTACCAGTTCTCTGAACTACTCAAAATTTCCACTACCAGTTCTCCAGAACTGGTCAGAACCTCCTGAATACCACCTCTGGTGTTGTCCCTCTTGTTTGTCTTTACAGATGCTCCAACTCAGGAAGTTGGCTGAGAGAGTAGGACTGGGGCAAAGTCACTCAGGGAGCTCCTGTAGCTAAGAGTTCACTAGAAGCTAGGCGTCTCCAGCATCAGTATCTTAACTATCATATCCACTCTCTAATATTGAGGAGATACCAGATTGGGAACACTGGTGCCCCTCTCAGAATGTTCTCACTTAATGTTCTCACTTTAAGAAGATGTTGGATAGCTATTTGTCTGAAACGGTATAGGGTTTCCTGCCTAGGCAGGGGGTTGGATTAGAAGACCTCCAAGGTCCTTTCCAACTCTACTATTGTATTGTATTATTGTATTGTATTGTATTGTATTGTATTGTATTGTACTGTACTGTACTGTACTGTACTGTACTGTATTGTATTGTATTGTATTGTATTAATGGCCAGTTATGTAGCAACAATTTGAAGTTACAACACACCACCCCTGAACTACCTATGACCCAGTTCTAGAGTTGCAACAACTGCAGATTGGGAACACCAGTGCCACTTTCAGTATATATAGTCTTCGCTTAATGACCGGTTACTTAGCAACAATTTGAAGTTGCAACATACCTCCCCAGAGCTATTTATGATCCAGTTCTGGAGTTGCAACAGTTCTCCTACCCTGTGGTCATGTGATTGCATTTTGGGTGCATTTGTCTCATATTTGCAGCTGTTTACGGCATCCCGTGGTTGTGTAACCACAATTTTTGGCATTTTTTGCTGATTTCTGGCATTTACTTCTGGTTTCTGGCAAAAAATGCTCATTGAAGAAAATGGATTCATTTAACGATTGTGCTATTTGGACAAGATCGCATGGTGACTACTGCTTAACCACCGTGACGGCTTATGACTGTAATTCTGGGCTCAATTACAGTCGTAAATCAAGTAATACCTTTCTAAGGCTTCAAGTAGCCCACACAAGTTCTGTTCATTCAAAATATGAACATAGACAGAGGAGGGTTATGGACAATGGCTCTATCTGGCTTCTGCACCCTCACACGTTCCAATCCCAACCCCATACAGAGGCGCCTGAGTGGGAGGGGGAATTAGAAAATCAAGGAATGTGTTGTGACAGTATGGTCAGAGCCTCCCTCCTTGCTATGTGCATAACCACAACACACATACAAAGGGGACAGGTCTTGGATCACAATGCTGCCACTGCCACCTGAGTTTTTTTGGCCCCTGCCCAGCAGATGCCACCGACAGCCATGTAGAAGAGAATGAGGCTCTTACACAAATGGACTGTAAAGAAATAGAAGTCTGTTCTAGTGTGGAACTGCAATGATTTCTATTTTTATTCAAGCAAATGTGAGCAGAGAAGGGGAAGAACATGTAACTGAAAGGATGGGACCCAAGTACTTGAGGGACCTTGTTGATGGGGCTGGTGTGCACAGCCCCTTTTCTTTACACACTCTGAATTCTCATCCAGAAGATGTGAAGGAAGTTGTTGTTTTCATCGTATTTGCATCGTATATATTCAAAATTACATTTTGCATGCCAGACTGGTTTTATAGATTCAAGCCAGAATAAAATTATTTTTTAATACACCAGCCTACACTGTGTGACGAAATCTGAAGAAAACCGCACTGATTTTCAAGGAGGGAACAAGGTAGGAGGTGAGGCGAGAAAAACCCAGAGGATTATTAATGGCATAGAGCATCATCTAAACTTCCTCCTAAAATTTGTTGAATTCTGTAATGACACGGTCAAGACTTGGCTGAAAGCAATGATCTCCCTGCTCATCCTTAGGATGACTCCAGTAGGGCAAGGGGGTTAAAGATGCATGCCAATAAATTCAGAAAAGTTTTATGACTGCCAGGAATCTGTTTCAGCAAAATTGAACAATAGTATTTGTTAGATAGGGCAATGAGAAGGCAGACTCAGGTTTAACGCAACAACAGCTCTTTATTACAACAGTCAAGTATGTACAATCCAGCAGCAGTTAGGTCTGACAGCTCTCCTTTTATAGGGAGCTGTCAGACCTCTCAACCAATCAGATTAAACCTCTGTTCCCGCCTGAACAGAGGACTGGAGTGGAAACCACAGCAGCTTGTGTTAATATCTAACACCACTATAAAGAAACTGTAGAACACATTTTCCGAGATGCTTCTGTGCTGGTTTATTCACTTGAAAACATTGTGATATGAAGTTATAAGAATGGTTTGTTAACTGGTATGGCATTATAAAGAAAGAGGCGGTGGTGAGACCCTTGCTCAAGAAGCCTTCCCTGGACCCTACGGAGCTGGCCAATTATCGTCCTGTCTCCAACCTTCCCTTTTTGGCGAAGGTTGTAGAGAGTGTGGTGGCTTCTCAGTTTCCACGACATCTGGAGGAGAATGATTATCTAGACCCGCGCCAGTCCGGCTTTCGCCCTGGGCACAGCACAGAGACGGCCTTGGTCGCGTTGGTAGATGATCTCTGGAGGGCCAGAGATAGGGGTTGTTCCTCTATCCTGGTCCTATTAGACCTCTCGGCGGCTTTTGATACCATCGACTATGGTATCCTGTTGCACCGACTGGAGAGGTTGGGGGCCCGGGGCACCGTTTTGCGGTGGTTCGGCTCCTACCTCTCCGGCCGGACGCAACGTGTGTTGGCAGGGGAGCAGAGGTCGACCCTAAGCCCCCTTACTTGTGGGGTGCCACAGGGGTCGGTCCTCTCGCCACTCCTGTTCAACACATACATGAAGCCGCTGGGTGAGATCATCCGTGGTTTCGGGGTGGGATATCATCTGTACGCTGATGATACTCAGCTGTACATCTCCACCCCGAACCACCCCAACGAGGCCGTTGAAGTGATGTCCCGGTGTGTGGAAGCCGTACGGGTCTGGATGGATGGCAACCGACTCAGGCTCAACCCTTCCAAGACGGAGTGGCTGTGGGTTCCGGCTCCCCGGTTCAACCAAATAATTCCATCTCTGGCCATTGGGGGCATTCAACTCGCCCCCGTGGAGCGGGCGCGCAATTTGGGCGTCCTCCTGGATGCCAGGCTGTCCATGGATGAACATGTGACAGCCGTGGCCAGGGGGGCGTTCCACCAGGTTCGCCTGGTGCGCCAATTGCGCCCCCTATTGGACCGGGACGCCTTACGCACAGTCACCCATGCGCTGGTGACGTCTCGCCTGGACTACTGTAACGCTCTCTACATGGGGCTTCCCTTGAAATGCACTCGGAGACTGCAGTTGGTCCAGAATGCGGCCGCGCGGGTGATTATGGGGAGTACTAAGTACTCCCATGTGACACCTCTCCTGCGCGAGCTGCACTGGCTTCCTGTGGTCTATCGAGTGCGTTTCAAGGTCTTGATTACGATCTTTAAAGCGCTCCATGGCTCAGGACCTAGTTACCTGCGGGATCGTATTCTGCCCCATACATCCCTACGACCCATCTGCTCGCACAGAGAGGGACTTCTCCAGGTGCCGTCCACCAGACAGTGCCATGGGGCGGCGCCTAGGAGCAGAGCCTTCTCTGTGGCGGGCCCAGCCCTGTGGAATGACCTCCCCCCGGATATTAGGACCACTACTGACCTCCGCTCCTTCCGTGTCAAGCTCAAGACACACCTTTTCCAAATAGCTGGCCTGGCTCAACCATAACTTCGTAACGCTCCTGATGGGTTTTTTAATTTAGTAATTTTATTTAAGGGGATTTTAAATTGTGTTTTTAATTGTCTTTCAATTATAAGTCAACTCTCCTCCATGCACATATGTATATGTCTCTGTTCTTTTTGTATATATGTTTGTCTTATGTGTATTTTTATCCGTTTTGATTGTACGCCGCCCCGAGTCCTTCGGGAGAGGGTTGCGGCTAATCAAATAAAATTATTATTATTATTATTATTATTATTATTATTATTATTATTATTATTATTATTATTATAGCTGACACATAGCGTGCATTGCACAATAAGGTTGAATAAAACAAAAATGGCTTGCCAAGAAACTTTGCACAAGCGGTTTCTTTCAGTCTACCAACCCCACAACAACAAAAAATTAGTAATGTATATACAGTTGCTAGCAGTCACTAGCCTTCAAAGGCTCTTAAGTCAGTATCAACTAGCAATAATATCTCTGATGCTACTTTTTTTCAAGTTTCCATTCCTTCACAAAGCATTCTTTGGGTTATTCTCTTTACAATTCTTTTTTTTTACTTCCGGTTCTGTGGGCATGGCAGGGGAAAGATACTACAAAATCCCCATTTCCTCCCCACTCCTGGGCGAAGGTTACTGCAAAATCCCCATTCCTTCCCCACCCCACTAACCTGCTATCCAGCTCCCTTCAAGGCAACAAAAGAAGATCGGCTGGGAGGCAGTGGGAGCTAGCCTATTTGCCGGTTGTCTGAACTACTCAAAATTTCCGCTACCGGTTCTCCAGAACCTGTCAGAACTGACTGAATACCATCTCTGATTCAAAACGTATTCCTTTTCTCACTAATGTTCCTAAACTCAGCAATTTCTAGACTGAAAACTTCTACAACATTTTGTTATTAATTACTGTTATCTTCACCATTACCATGATAGCAGTGTTCCAATATCTCAGGGGTTGCCACAAAGAAGAGGGAGTCAAACTATTCTCCAAGGCACCTGAGGGTAGAACAAGAAGCAATGGGTGGAAACTAATCAAGGAGAGAAGCAACTTAGAACTGAGGAGAAATTTCCTGACAATTAGAACAATTAATCCGTGGAACAGCTTGCCTCCAGAAGTTGTGAATGCCCCAACACTGGAAGTCTATAAGAAGATGTTGGATAGCCATCTGTCTGAAACGGTATAGGGTTTCCTGCCTAGGCAGAGGGTTGGACTAGAAGACCTCCAAGGTCCCTTCCAACTCTGCTATTGTATTGTATTGTATTATCATCCTCTTTTTTACAATGATTAGATTTTCATTCACTGTCTTCTGTAGAGCTTATTACCCTGTGCATGGGTGTTATCCCCATTTATCCTAACAATAACTCAGTATAGTAGATTACCAAAAGGAAACCACCCTAATCAGAGGTACTACAGTATTCATTGCTAGAGTAAAACTGAAATTAGGATTTCCTCGGAGAATTGCAGCTACCACATCTTACTTCCTCAAAGATTATATCACTGAATATGTCCTTACATTTCTCCTGCTTTACCAGATATATTGTGCAATTTAAGAAAAGAATCTTGATGATGAAATAGACATGAACATGAAGTTTTCCTGGCAATAGTATGTTTAATAATTTGGTGAGCTTCTGTTGTTTTTAATCCGTAGGCTGGCCTAAAACCCAAGGATTTCCATGTGAGTGCCCATCCAAATACTACTCAGACCTGATTCCACTTTGCTTCGTTCGAGATCTGCTACAGGCAGTTCAGTGTCCTACTTTTGCATTTAACTGTACAAATTATGATTGCCCCACAAAAAATCTGTAATCCTCCAGCTGCAGAATCCATATTAGTGGAGATTTTTTGGAATTGTAGTCCAACACTTTCGGAAAGCATCCGATTTGGGGGGAGTGGGTTGAACACTTGGCACTATATATCTATATCAATTCCTTTTCTGTCATTCCTAAATATTCCCAAATATTTGTATTCTGTTGAACTAATAAACACTTCATCTGCTCAGCATGAGCTGGGTTTTGCAATTTGTTTGCTTCGAATGTTCTTCCTGAAATCTTTTTTTCTGTGTGTTACTCATTTTTTTAGGGTCTTCTTTTTCAGAGAGAGGGAGAACCAGGTATTTTCATTAAAGGCCAACAGAATGAAGAGCCAATACTGTGAAACATATTCTTGGATTATACCACTGCTAACCAAAGGTATTTGAACACTCTGCCCTTCCAGGTGACAAAGCACTCCCAGTGTGGAAATGGAAAAGGATAAAAAAAAATATCCCAAATTTTGCTCTTGATTAATGCCATTTTTCAATGGGAACCGGCTTCCCCATTGACTTTGCTTCTCAGAAAGTTGCAAAAGGTGATCACATGACCCCAGAATACTGCAGCCATCGAACCAGTTGTCAAGCATCCAAATTTTGATCACGTGATCATGGGGATGCTGCAATGGTTGTAAGTATATGGAAAACCGTCATATAAGTCAATTTTTTCAGTGCCATTGCAACTTTGAACGGTCACTAAATGAACTGTTGTAAGTCGAGGACTACCTGTAGTGGGGTAACACCTATCCTTTTCAGATAGAGATCTGCTGACATCTTGTTCTTTCTGTGGGCATCCAACAAAGAGTGTATCTTATCCAATGATACCCAAAGCTGCAAAGCATGTTCTTTTACTGCATGGGGGTAAAACTTGCCGCACCATGTTGCTATCACATGACATTTTGCGATGTTTTTCCCATTCGCAGAGCTGGGTTGTGTGTGGTCTGCGTGTGATGCATCCGACCAATGGGCGACCAGTTTGACACCCCTGTTTTAGTGGAACAGTTTCTGTGATCCCCTGCTGTTATCTAGTTAGTTGTATGTGGGGTGGGCAATTTTTCCTTTCCTTGATTTCTGGTAAAACAAAAAAATCTGTTTCCCTCCTGTTTTTTTTTTTTTTTGGTAGGAAATCTTAATAGATAAGCTAGCAGATGACATGATGCTGAAGAGACTAGCCCTCAATGACCAGATTGATCCAATTGTAAGTAATATTAGTTTAATTCCCCATAAAATGCTGACATTCGCCCAAAGTAGCTGTTAGGGAATATTTCTACAGACGTAAATGGGCCAAAAATACAAACTGCGGAGGCATAACCCAAAAACCCCAACAACCTTAAAATGCCTATCAAATCTCTCTCCCTGTTTTAAGGACTACTATTATCATCCTTTTATCTGCTCTCTTGCCAACCATGAACTTCAGCTGCCAACTATCTTTATCCCAGAATTCCCCCCTCCCCTCCCCTCATATTAATAAAAAGAAATTAACACTAGAGTGGCTGTTCCACTTTGGATGCTGATCTGCTCAATAATAAATTTCTGCAAATATTCATAGTCTCTAAAACATCACTTGTCAGCCCCACTAGGTAGATCAGACCATGAAATCAACTTCACGGAAGGCTAAAGCTACTTTTATTGAGATTGGCTAAACTAATAGACTCCTAGAAATCTGATTGTGCTGTGGTTCCTTCACCTCCAGTAAATTTGGGAGGAGTCTGCCTGAGCTACTTATAAATATTATCTGTGCTCTGCACTTAAAAAACACATCAGTCCCTTTTGCTTAGGTAGCACCGTTTGCATATCTCTGTCAAGGTAATCTTTTTTACTTTTTACATCTGGATGCCCAAATTCAGGGAGGTTGAAGTCCACAAGTTTTAAACTTCCCAAGATTGGACAGCGCTGCTCTACGTCATCCTGGATTTTTGTGTGTGTGTGTAATTTTGAGTCAGATTTTGACTCCTAATGCCTGTATTTTTCTTGGCAAGATTTCAGAAGTGGTTTGCCATTGCCTGCTTCCTAGGGCTGAAAGAGAGGGCTGGCCCAATATTACTCACTAATTCTCAGGTAGCTTCATGCCTAAAATAAGACTAGAACTCACGGTCTCCTAGTTTTCAGCCTGGTGTCTTAACCATTACACCAAGCTGCAGTGGTGGGGTTCAAATAATTTAACAACCGGTTCTCTGCCCTAATGATTTCTTTCAACAACCAGTTCCCCAAACTGCTCAGAAAGTTAACAACCTAACTCTAACTCCCTAAGTGTTGTGAACTGGCTGAATCCCACCACTGATTCCAAGCTGGCTCTCGGATCCTGGATTATCAGTGCTCAAAGGTGGCTTTGTTACTTACATACAATTGAGTATTCCTGTTCAGTTGTATTTATAACCCGCAATGGGTAGCACAGTCTATTCCTTGTGGAGGCCTTCCAAAAGCAGTTTTGCTGTACAGGTAGCCCATGACTTACAATCACAATTGACCCCAAAATTTCTGTAGTTAAGCAGTGGTGGGCTCCTGTGGTTTCGCAGCAGTAAGTTAGTTAATTTTCTGAGCAGTTCGGAGAACTGGTTGTTGGAAGAAATCTTTCCCCACTTTACAGGGCTAATCCTGCAAGGAACCCAGGATGGAAAGATTCTAGTGTGCCGGTATTTCTAACCTAATCCTTATCTTAATTGCTGCCACTGCTGCTTTAAGTGTTTTCAGAAGCTGCCCAGACTTTCTGTCTGTAGCTGAGCTTCTCTGGACTTATGACTGTTTTTCACACTTATGACTGTTGCAACATCCCCACGGTCATGAGAGGCTGGGCGAGGCTAAGCGCCACTCGACGTGAGTGACATCAAGTTGGCCATGCCCACTCAGTCACATAACCACCCAGCCATGCCTACCCAGCAAGTCATTAGGGCAGAGAACTTGGTTGTTAAATTATTTGCAGCCCACCAGTTAAGTGAATTTGCCCCATTTTTATGACCTTAGTGTCACAGCTGTTAAACGAATCACTGCAATTGTTAAGTTATCAACACCGTTGTTAAGTGAATTTGGCTTCTCCACTGACTTTGCTTGTCAAAGGTCTCAAAAGGTGATCACGTGACTCCAGGGCACTGCAACCATCACAAATACTGCATTTTTCGGAGTATAAAACACATCTTTCCCTCAAAAAGAGGGTGAAAATCTGGGTGCATCTTATACACTGAATACAGCATTTTTGGCCTCCTGAAACCTTGCCCCCTTCACAAAAATTGCCATGCAGAGGGTTTGGGAGGCCTGCAAAGTGTTCCTGGGGCCTGGGGAGGGCAAAATCGAGTGAAAAACGGGCCATTTGTTGCTTGTTTTTGCCCCCCGGCCCCTAGGAGAACTCTACAAGCCGCTTAAAGGCTATGCATGCCCTTTTTGTGGCAAAAAGCAGGCCGTTTTTTGCTCGTTTTTGCTCCCTCCCCCCCCAGCCCCCAGGAGCATTTTGCAGGCCTCTCAAACTCTCTGCATGTCCCATTTTTTCACAAAAAATGAGGCGTGCAGAGGGTTTGGGAGGTCTGCAGAGTGCAAAAACTTTTTTAAAAAAATTTACCTCTTCAAAATCTTGGTGCATCTTATACTCCGAAAAATACAGTACATGCAAGTTGTCAAGTGTCTGAACTTTGATCATGTGACGTGGGGATGCTGCAACAGTCGTAAGTTTGAAAAACAATCATAAGTCACCTTTTTCAATGTTGTAACTTTGAACGGTCACTAAATGAGTGGTTGTAAGTGAAGAACTACCTATACTTTTTATTTTTTAAAAAACTGTATTTTTAAACAAAATATTAAATATTTTTATTGAAAAACTGGTGAGATCAGTGAATATGCTAACTGGTCCCTGCTCTTACAGGGTCGCCCTCACCGATGGCACTGAAGGGAGGCGCCATGTGGATCAGTTGAGGCGTTGACTACCACCAGAGGCCTGCACTCCAACCAACCCACAGTGCCAGGCCACCATCGCTCCGCAGCCAGCCCCTGCACCACCATGGCCCATTTGGCCACCAACAAATATGTTTCCGTCTGAGGCCTTCACCCAGCCAGGCCTCTCCTACCCTGCTGCCGCCTGCCGGCAACCTTCCCCAGTTGCTCCTCAAACCGTGGACATTCTCCCCGAGATTCCCACCCTGGTTAACCTAAGCCAGTCAAGGCTCTCTGGCCCGGCTGCCGCCTACCAGCAGCCAGACCCTGTTCCGCCTTCTATGAGCACGCCCCCTCCCCCGGCCTACCTGGTTCGATGGTTCCGCCTTCGGGGATAGGCCAAGATGGTGTCACCCGGAGCTCCACTCCCTTCAGGGAGGAGCTTCAACGGGCACCTCTTCCTCCGACAACGACTCCTATACAACTGAGGCGGTTTGGGCAGGTCCGACACCGCCCTGCCTATCTGAGCGAGTACGCATGTGCCACTTACGCACCTGTGTCCTCACTAGGGGGGGAGGAGTGTTATGTCCTCGACATACGACCTGGCAGCCGGCAACAGCCAAGCCGCGCCTGATTGGCTGAGGCGCGGCTTGGCTAAACGCGGGCTGCTTAGGTCGTTTCTATTGGCTGCCCTGCTTGACAGCTCCGTATAAATAGCTATCAAGCAGGGAAGGTGCTGAATCTCTCCTGTATATAGTTACTACCGTTATTGCTGCCAATAAAGCTGTTCAAACTGCCTCAGCTGCTTCTCGCCTCATCTCTTCGTCTAATTCACTAAACTTTTTACTTTTTTAAAAACTGTATTTTTAAATGAAATATTAAATATTTTTACTGAAAAACTGGTGAGATCAGTGAATATGCTTACGAGATGTATTTATTTTTTTTTAAAAAGGAAACGACTGTGGTACATAAGCTGGCAACCCAGTCTTATCCCCAAAGTGAAAACTCAAACTTAGCAAAATGCATTTGGGTTTTGGAAAGTGAATAGCCAATGGCACCGCCTTCATTCCCTGGCTGCCCAGAACTGAAAACAACTGTTTTCTGGCACTTGAGGGAGAAGAGCCTCCTTACTTCTCTTCCCATTCTGTAAAAGATAAACAAACTGAATAACAAATCATTTATTACTCTTTTATGGTATTTGGAACAACTACCTGAGCGGCTTCTCTCTAATGGTAGGGCCCACCCTGGCAAAACAGACCAGGGTTTATTTGCACTGCGCTTGAGTTTTACCATTGCAGTCTACAAATACAGAGGCCCTCTCTCTGTCCGGTTCTTCTCTATAGAAAACCAGATGCCAGCAGGAAGCTTTCCAGCTTGGCTTTCTTGCCAAATTGTCTGTTTTATTCTTTTTTAATAGATTGCTTCCATCCCTTGCTGCAGGTTTAAGGTTTTAAAGCTCAGGCTCAAATTATTCATACCGAGCCTCAGCCTTGGATGGATGCGTGTGTGTATACATAGTTAGCAAGCAAGACAATGAGGTTATAGTACCGCTTCTTCTCACCCTTGTGGCCTACTGTATTTCTCCTCTGCAAATATAATTTGGAAATGCGATTTGGATATTATGTATAAATGGCCTTTCGAATACAGTAGGCCTGGGTGGATTTTTTGTCTCCCTTCGGAAGCTGAAATCAGCATTAGGGCAGGGCTAAATTAACTGTTGTGCAAAGTGCACTTTAGAGCAGGGCTATAGCACATTTGCCACTCTTGCTGTAGTCAAATTATCCAGAAACCATTTATGGTGCTGAGGGTATTTCTTTCTTTCTTTCTTTCTTTCTTTCTTTCTTTCTTTCTTTCTTTCTTTCTTTCTTTCTTTCTTTCTTTCTTTCTTTCTTTCTTCCCTCCTTCTGTCCTTCCGTCCTTCCTTCCTTCCTTCCTTCCTTCCTTCCTTCTTTCCTTCCTTCCTTCCTTCCTTCTTTCCTTCCCCCACATCTGAGAAAATAGCAATGATTTGCTTGCCACAGGGCAGATCCACACTTCCTGCTTAGCCTGTTGCTAGTTCAGGTTAACCACCTTTTCATAGGTACATGAGAACACAATGTTGTAATCCAGGGGTGGATCCAACTCAATTTCATTGAGGGCAACGTCAGGGTTGTGTTTGACCTTGGGGGGCGGGGGGCTTGCCAGCAGGGTGGGCATGGCCAGCTTGATATCACTCATGTCGGGGGAGTGGTGGTCCAAGCGAGGTCCAGTGAAGACAGAGCTCGTGGCTGAAAACGGAGCCTGGGAGGGCCACGTGCGCTCCATTTTCACAGGCACAGGCACCATGGGCCAGTCCTTCACTGTTTCCAGGGTGGCACCATGGGCCAGATCTAAGCCCCGAAGGCCTTGAGTTTGACACCCCTGTTGTAATCCCTCCCACTGCTAACCCATTGCCAAAGTAAAAGAGTTTTTCTGACCAAGTTGCCTTAAATCTTTCAGAACGGAGTGTTCCAATTCATGGTACAGGTAGTCCTCTCTTAGTGACCACAATTGGGACTGGCAACCTTGTCTCTAAGTGATAGGCTAAGCAGAACATCCCGTGACTGCGACAGAGGTAGCAATGCCACTTTCCCCCACAGTCATTCAGTTGTGATCACCATTCGCAGTTTCACTGCTGGTTGGCTTCTCTGTTGACTCTGTTGGCTTGTTGTAAACAAGCTGTGAAGTGCACAAATTGTGATCACGTGACTGCAGAAGGCAGTGATGGTAGTAAACGCCCACAGGCATTTTGAAGCGCCTGAATCTTGATCACATGGCCGTAAGGATGCTGTAATGGTTGTAAAAGCTAGGACTTATTTTCCAGCACTGGCACAACCTTCAATAGTCGCTAAACCTGGCAGTCATTAAGTGACGGCTACCTATAATAAACTAACACAGCTCAGAAAGACTCGAAGGCTTGTGAGCTGTTAGCTGGTCATTGCCTTATGCTGCCATTTGCTCTTAGGCTGCTCGATAGGTAGGTTTTGTGCTTCTCTTTCTTTATATACACTGTACTGCATGTGTTTTTAAAAATACATTTAAAAAAGCTTGATGGAAAACCTTTATATTTTAATATTTTTACTTATCAGATTTAAAACCGCTTGGCTCCAGAAGGATTGTGGGCAGTCTACTCTATAAATGTTATTTTTTAAAAAAAATAGAGTACACATGTCCAGACACAAATTCCAAGCACTTCACCAAATGCACATGGCCTGGCGTTCAACAACCACCCTACTCCAGACCCTGGAAGAACAACCAGTGTTTTAAAGGAATCCTGGAACGCTATCAGGGTCAGAGCCATGTAGAAAGAGAGTGACTGATCCAAGCGTGACACGGTGGCCAATGATTTCCCAGCCAGTGAAAGCTCCTGCTGCATACAGCCCCTGTTATTCTCAGTAAGCAGCCCTTCAGTTTTTCACCAAACCATGTGCTTGCCCCACTTCCTCCCACTCCCTGCCTACTGCATGGATAGTTCTCCTTGTCCCTGTGATTTATAAAGTAAAATCTCTGAATAGGAACATTGCATCAGGCTTTAAAACAAAGCGGAAGGAAGGAAGGAAAGAAGGAAGGAAGGAAGGAAGGAAGGAAGGAAGGAAGGAAGGAAGGAAGGAAGGAAATAAATAAATTCTTGGAATGAAGTCCATAATTCTTAAAGTTGCCAAAGCTAGACACCCTTGGCCTAGGCAGTTTCTACAGAAGGTTCCCCTGGGAGAAACAATCCCCTGGGTTTCAAGTGCTTAAAAGCACCTTATCAGGGGTGGGATTGAAACATTTTAGCAACTGGTTCTCTGCCCAGTTGCTGGTTGGGTGTGGCCATGGGGGCATAGCCTTGTCGGCTTCTTGCACCACGCCGGTGGCGGAGGGAGGGCGTTTTTGCCCTCCCCAGGCTCTGGAGGCTTTCCTTGAGCCTCCGGAAGGGAGAAAACAGCCTTCCCCGGTCTCTGGAGGCCCTCCAAAAGCCAGAAACGGGCCTGTTTTCAGACTTCCGGTAGGCTGATTTTTCACCCTCATAGAGCCTCTATGCCGGCCCTGCACTTATCTGGCATCCAAAATGGGCCGCCTGGAGACTCTAGGGAGGGGAGGGGTGGGTGGTGTCAGCCAGTTGTTGTAACTACCGGTTCAGCGAACCAGATTAAAATTAACATCCGGTTCGCCTGAATCGATTCGAACTGGCTGAATCCCACCCCTGACCTTGTTATATTGCAAAAGGTGATCAAGTATTCTCGTCAGTTCCAAAGCCCTTGGGAAAGGGTTTGGCATGCACTTTTATAATCCCCAAATATCTTTTACTTGCAAAACTGGGGTAGGGAGCAATATTTTTTTTCCCCCGCTTGATTTCTCAGACTTTCTTTGACTGGCATTATGGTGAGGAGACCTATTTTTCATGCTGTTAAGCAATTTCTCCATTTTTTTTCCTGCCCTGGTTGCCCCATAACCTGCATGATTCCTATCCTACAAAAAGAAAAAAAAATGCTACAACTTTTTTTTCTTATAGGAGAGCTGTCCTCAGCCCTGATCACACTGATTGTTGTTACCATCATGCCCTATCCTTTTTTGAGATTGTTGATTGAAATAGTACACCATAATGTAACTGTCACCATCCCATTAGATTTTGTTAGGATCAGGAAGGCCCTTTCCTTATATTTTATATGGGTACCAGAAAGTAAAACCAAACTTCCCCCTTGATTGCAACTCACTAGTCATGTTGAGGCCCCAGTTTAGATCTTAAATCCCCTCATGCCATTCTTTTGAGTTTCAGAAAATAACTACAGATAGTCCTTAACTTACAACTATTCATTTAGTGGCCATTTGAAGTAACAATGGCACTGACAAAATGTGACCTATGATCAGTTTTCATATTTATGAGTGCTGCAACATCCGCGTGGCTTCACGATCAAAATTTGGGCACATGGCAATGGCATGTATTTACGACAAGGGCAGTATCCTAGGATAATGTCATTTGTAACCTTCTTACCTGGTTTCCAATAAGCAAAGAAAATGGGGGAATCCAGATTCACTTAATGACTGCATGATACACTTAACAACTGCAGTGATTCGCTTAGCAACTGTAGCAAAAAAAAGTTTGTAAAATGAGGCAAAACTCACCGAAGAATTGCCTTGCTTAGCAACTGAAATTTTGGGCTCAATTGCGATCATAAGTCAAGGACTATCTGTAGCTTTTCCTGTTTAATTCATAGCAGAACAAATGTTTTCTATTAGTTTTTTCTTCCATTGTGTTGAATCAAACTTTAATCAGATATTGATTGATACCCAGAACAGATGCCTGCATCTTAAGAGGATGTTGAAAAAGGATGTATGTATTGGTTATCTATCAGCAAATGTTGAAGGCTGACATGCTTTAAGGAGTCTTAATGGGGAAAGATGTCAGAACAAACAGAGGGATGAGTCTCGCTCTATGAGTCTTCCATGAGTACAGGGCAGTGAATCTAACAGTTCCCCTACCTGTACAGGTAGACCTCAACTTACGACCACAATTGAGTCCAAACTTTATGTTGCTATTTGAGACATTTATAAGTGCGTTTTGCCCAAATTGTACCACCCTTCTTGCCGCAGTTATTAAGTGAATCACTGCAGTTGTTAGTAACACAGTTAAGTGAATCTGACTTTCCCATGGACTTTGCTTGTCACAAAAGGGGACCCACGAGGTTGTAGCCGTCATAAATATGGCTCAGTTGCCAAGCATATGGATTTTGACCAGGTGACTATAGGGATGCTGCAACGGTCATAAGTGTGAAAAACAGTCATAACCAAGTCACTTTTTTCAATGCTGTGGCAACTTTGAACAGTCACTAAATGACTCGCTCACCTTGTAAGTCAAGGACTACAGTATTTGGTTTGAGCACAACCTTCTAGCTTATTATTTTATTTATTATTTTATTACATTTATAGACCGCCCCCTCTCCCCGAAGGGACTCGGGGCGGTGTACAGACACCAGATTAAAACCTAGTATAAAATAGATACACTTAAAAACCAATTAAACAGTAGAGCTGTACAGGGTAATAAAAGTTAAAAATCAGCTTAAAACAACCCCAAAAATTTAAAAGTACAGAATTGAGGGACTAGATCGGGATTAGGCCAGGCCCGCTAAACTAAACAGGTGGGTCTTGAGCATCTTACGGAAGGAGCGGAGATCAGTGGTTGTTCTGATGTCTCGGGGGAGGTCATTCCAGAGGGTCGGGCCCATCACAGAGAAGGCCCTACTCCTGGGTGTCGCCCGCTGGCACTGCCTCGTGGACGGCACCCGGAGGAGCCCCTCTCTGTGAGAGCGGATCGGTCGAAGGGATGTATGGGGCAGGATACGATCCCGCAAGTACCTTGGTCCTGTGCCATGGAGCGCTTTAAAGATGATAACCAGTACCTTGAAACGCACCCGAAAAGCCACAGGTAGCCAGTGTAGCCTGCGCAGGAGAGGTGTTACGTGGGAATACCTAGGGACTCCTGCAACAACCCACGCGGCCGCATTCTGGACCAGCTGCAGACAGAGACCTTATAGCCGGCTGGGAGACCGGGGTCGCTGGATTCAGCCAGTCTCTTTTCCCAGCCCCCGCAACCTAGGTGGTCAGATCCTACAGAGCCGGGGCCTGAGACTGATGCTATGCAATGCCAGGTCCGCCGCTAATAAAGCCCCCCTCGTTTATGACTTGGTCTTAGAGGGGGAGCCAGACCTGGCGGGGATAACGGAGCCCTGGCTGGGTCACGAGGGAGGTCTCTCCCTCGTGGAAATGTGCCCGCCAGGCTACCGCGCATTCCATCAGTCACGGGCCCAGGGCAAGGGTGGTGGGGTAGCAGTCATTATAAGGGAAGGTCTTGAACCGAGAGAGTCCACTGTGCCACAGATAACCGGTTGTGAATCCCTGTGCGTGAAGTGGGGCCCAGGGAGGCAGTTGGGCTTGCTGATTGTATACTTGGCTCCTCGCTATGCATCAGCGGCCCTGCCCGAGCTCCTCGAGGTGATCTCCGAGATGGCGGTTGAGACCCCCAGACTTCTGGTCATGGGGGACTTTAACTTGCCATTGGTAGGGGAAACATCCGAGGTAGCTCGGGAGTTCATGGCTTCCATGACAGCCATGGACCTGACCCAAGTAGTTCAGGGCCCCTCACACGAGGGAGGTCACACACTGGACCTTATTTTTATCTCTGGCCAGTGGAGGAGTGATCTGGGAGTAGGAGATTTAGTCGTTACACCTTTGTCATGGTCAGATCACTCACTTCTCCGGCTTGACTTTCCATCCAATACCCCCCATCGTGGGGAGGCGGAACCGGAATGTCCTAGATGGTTCCGCCCCAGGCGCCTGATGGAGCCTGATAGGTTCCAGACGGAGCTTGGGCCACACCCTGTAGCCCTGACCCGCGCCCGGATGGAGGACCTAGTGGCTGCATGGAACAGTGCGGCCGCTGGGGCCTTGGATCGGGTTGTGCCTTTGCGGCCTCTCTCGCGGCAGTGATCCACCCAGGCCCCTTGGTTCACCGAGGAGCTGAGGGTGATGAAGCGCCGAAAGAGACGCCTAGAGAGCAGATGGAGATCGTCACGCTCTGAATCTGACCGATCACAGGTGAGAGCCCATTTACGGACTTACCTGGTGGCATTGAGAGTGGCCAAACGTCGGTACTGTGCCACTCTTATTGCGTTCGCAGATAACTGCCCTGCCGCCCTGTTTAGGGTGACCCACTCCCTCCTTTTTCAGAGGCCGCGGGAAGCCCCTTTACAGGGTAGAGCAGAGGAGTTTGGGGAATATCTGCAGGACAAAATCGCTCAGATTCGCAGCGAGTGGGTCCCCTTTAGTGGTCCAGAAGAGACGTCGGAGGTGGGTCTTGAGGGATTAGGCTGGGAGGAGTTTGACTCTGTTACTTCCGATGATATGAATGGGTTACGTGGGCGACTGCGAGCCACCACATGTTTATTGGACCCGTGTCCCTCCTGGCTTATACTGGCATCCTGGGAGGTTACACGAGGCTGGCTCCAGGAACTAGTCAACGCTTCTCTTAGAGAGAAGCCCCTTTGCAGGGCAGGGCAGAGGAATTTGGGGAATACCTGCAGGATAAAATCGCTCAAATCCAGAGGGAATGGGTCCCCCTCAGTATTCCAGAGGGGACGCCCAAGGCGAGTCTTGAGAGACCATTCTGGGAGGAGTTTGACTCTGTTGCCACCGAGGATTTGGACAGGCTGCGTGGGCGACTGCGAGCCACCACATGTTTATTGGACCTGTGTCCCTCCTGGCTTGTACTGGCATCCTGGGAGGTCACACGAGGCTGGCTCCAGGAGTTAGTTAACGCTTCTTTGAGTGAGGGGTTCTTGCCGGCCATCCTGAAAGATGCGGTGGTGAGGCCCCTACTCAAGAAGCCTTCCCTGGACCCAGCTGTGTTAGCCAACTACCGTCCTGTCTCCAACCTTTGCTTTCTGGCGAAGGTTGTAGAGAGTGTGGTGGCACAACAGTTTCCACGCCACCTGGAGGAAACTGATTATCTGGACCCGCGCCAGTCTGGTTTCTGGCCCGGCCACAGCACGGAGACGACATTGGTCGCGTTGGTGGATGATCTCTGGAGGGCCAGAGATGGGGGTTGCTCCTCCATCCTGGTCCTACTAGACCTCTCGGCGGCTTTTGATACCATCGACCATGGTATCCTATTGCGCCGGCTGGAGGGGTTGGGGGTAGGGGGCACCGTGCTGCGGTGGTTCTGCTCCTACCTCTCTGACCGGACACAATGTGTGTTGGCAGGGGAGCAGAGGTCGACCCTGAGGCTGCTCACTTGTGGGGTGCCGCAGGGGTCGGTCCTCTCGCCTCTCCTGTTCAACACATATATGAAGCCGCTGAGTGAGATCATCCGTGGTTTCGGGGTGGGATACCATCTGTACGCTGACGATACACAGCTGTACATTTCCACCCCGAACCACCCCAACGAGGCCGTCGAAATGATGTCCCGGTGTTTGGAAGCCGTACGGGTCTGGATGGGGGACAACAGACTCAGACTCAACCCCTCCAAGATGGAGTGGCTGTGGCTACCGGCCCCCCGGTTCAACCAGTGTACTCCATCACTGGCCATCGGGGGCGAGCAACTGGCCCCCGTGGAGCGGGCACGCAATTTGGGCGTCCTCCTAGACGCCCGGCTGTCTATGGATGACCATGTGGCAGCCGTGGCGAGGGGGGCGTTCCACCAGGTCCGCCTGGTGCGCCAATTGCGCCCCCTATTGGACCGGGATGCCCTTCGCACAGTCACTCACGCGCTGGTGACGTCCCGTCTGGACTACTGCAATGTTCTCTACATGGGGCTCCCCTTGAGATGCACCCGGAGACTACAGCTGGTCCAGAATGCGGCCGCGCGGGCAATTATGGGGCGAACGAGGTTCACCCATGTAACACCTCTCCTGCGTGAGCTGCACTGGCTTCCTGTGGTCTACCGGGTGTGCTTCAAGGTGTTAATCACCATCTTTAAAGCGCTCCATGGCACAGGACCTAGTTATTTGCGGGATCGTATCCTGCCCCATACATCCCTGCGACCAATCCGCTCTCACAGAGAGGGACTCCTCCGGGTGCTGTCCACTAGGCAGTGCCAGAGGGCGGCACCCAGGAGTAGGGCCTTCTCTGTGATGGGCCCAGCCCTCTGGAATGACCTCCCCCCAGATATCAGGACAACAACGGATCTCCGCTCCTTCCGCACGAAACTCAAGACCCACCTGTTCCAACTAGCCGGCCTGGCTTAATCAGAACTTCTAACCTCCCTGGCAATTTTAAACTGTATATTTAAATCTTTTGGGTATTTTAATTGTTTTAATTGTATTAATTTTATTGTTATTTATTTTAACTTTGTGGCTTTTACTTTTTGTATTGTTAATTGTTGATGTATTTACCTCCTCCATGCCACAAGCGTTTATATTTGATTGTATGTCGCCCCGAGTCCCTTCGTGGAGATGGCGCGACTGATAAATTGAATCAAATAAAAAATAAATAAAAAAGAGGCGGTGGTGAGGCCCCTACTCAAGAAGCCTTCCCTGGACCCGGCTATATTGTCTAATTACCGTCCTGTCTCCAACCTTTGCTTTTTGGCGAAGGTTGTAGAGAGTGTGGTGGCACAACAGTTCCCACGCCACCTGGAAGAAATGGATTATCTAGACCCACGCCAGTCCGGATTTTGGCCCGGCCATAGCACAGAGACGGCTTTGATCGCGTTGGTGGATGATCTCTGGAGGGCCAGAGATGGGGGCTGTTCCTCCATCCTGGTCCTATTAGACCTCTCGGCGGCTTTCGATACCATCGAACATGGTATGCTATTGCATCGTCTGGAGAGGCTGGGGGTGAGGGGCACCATTTTGCGGTGGTTCTCCTCCTACCTCTCTGGCCGAGCGCAATGTGTGTTGACAGGGGGGCAGAGGTCGACCCTGAGGCTGCTCACTTGTGGGTGCCTCAGGGGTCGGTCCTCTCACCTCTCCTGTTCAACATATATATGAAGCCGCTGGGCGAGATTATCCGTGGATTTGGGGTAGACTACCACCTGTACGCTGACGACACCCAGCTGTACATCTCTACCCCGAACCACCCCAACGATGCCGTCGAAGTGATGTCCCGGTGTCTAGAAGCTGTGCGGATCTGTATGGGAGGTAACAGACTCAGGCTCAACCCGTCCAAGACGGAGTGGCTGTGGCTTCCGGCACCCCGGTTCAACCAGTTATGTCCATCACTGGCCATTGGGGGCGAACAGCTGGCCCCCATGGATCGGGTTCGCAATTTGGGCGTCCTCCTAGATGCCCGGCTGTCAATGGACGACCATGTGACGGCTGTGGCAAGGGGGGGCGTTTCACCAGGTTCACCTGGTGCACCAATTGCTTCCCCTATTAGACCGGGATGCCCTCCACACAGTCACCCATGCACTTGTGACGTCTCGGCTGGACTACTGTAATGCTCTCTACATGGGGCTCCCCTTGAGATGCACTCGAAGGCTGCAGCTGGTCCAGAATGCTTGGAAGGAGAGTAGCCACCGATGTCCTGCCTGAAATGAAATATGCAGTGAATTAGTCTTTTATGGAAAACGTCAGTATTTTTTATTTGAGCAATAATATTTCTCAAGATTGGATTAGAAAAATAAGAAAAAATAAGTGTGGGTATTTGTATGTAGAGGGACATGGTGGCTCAGTGGCTAAGATGCCGAGCTTGTCGATCAGAAAGGCGGCTCGGTGGTTCGAACCCCTAGCGCCGCATAACGGAGTGAGCTCCCGTTACTTGTCCCAGCTTTTGCCAACCTAGCAGTTCGAAAGCAAGTAAAAAATGCAAGTAGAAAAATAGGAACCACCTTCGGTGGGAAGGTAACAGTGTTCCATGAGCCTTCGCAGTTTACTCATGCCGGCCACATGACCACGGAGATGTCTTCGGACAGCATTGGCTCTTTGGCTTTGAAACGGAGATGAGCGGCACCCCCTAGAGTCAAGAATGACTAGTCCCTATCTGCAAGGAGAACCTTTATCTTTATTTGTATGTAGAGAGGCATTTTCATAAGTATTCCTGTCCCAGCTGAGACCTATGTCTGACAGTTGCACAATTGGGATGCAACTCTCTACATTTGTAGACGGAAGTTGTATTTCTAAGATTACTCTCCTGCAGCGGTTCTCACCAGGCATTCATTAGGACTGTACGATGATTGAATCTGGACTTTGAAGAGATTATTCACGGTCAATGGCTCTTTGCTGAACAATGTCAATGTTCCTTATGCCGGTGCATCAAATGACTAGACCCATGATGGCAAACCTATGGCACGTGTGTCAGAGGTGGCACACAGAGATCCTCTCTGTGGGCATGTGCACTGCCGCCAGCTATTCTTTGGGTTTCCGGTGCACAGATGTGCGCCAGCCAGCTGATCTTTGCGCATGCCGGAGCCCCCAAAACCCGAAGACCAGGTAGTCGGCGCGCACAGGCGCACAATCCAGCTGGTCTTTGAGTTTCCCGGGGCTGTGGCACATATGTGCGCATGTGTGTTCCATGGTGACAAAAAGGTTCTCCATCACTGGACTAGATGATCCCTTCCTAGTGCTGTTTTCCCCCTTTGCAACTTTTAACTGCAAATCCACCGAAACAAGCAACTTTCCCTAAAGTCTTCCAGTCTTCCTGGCACCATATGCGCCTCCATATGGACCTGGAGAAGGGAGGAGGGATCAGGCGTGTGATTTGCTGGCAAGAAGCTTTCTCTCTCCCTCCCCCCCCCCTCTCTCTTTAATAGCCAAACCTCTCTTGATGTTGTTTTTTTAATATGCATTAGGAAGAAAAAGAATCCTAAACCACCTACCTCCAAAAGCCACAGTTATGACTTCAATTATCATAAAATGGATTGCAATGTATTTACGGCAGCGGCATGCCAGGCAGCCTTCCGATTGCTCCAGGAGATAATTCCGAACCAAGTATCTAATGCTTATCTTGTATAATTGCTCTTTCATTCTTCTTTTTCTCTTCCACCTCCCCCCCTCCCCAAACTCCCCCCCCTCCTCAAACAGCCTGACCCGTCCGCTTGTGCCGTGCCGTTTTATTAAAATTGCTCCGAGTCGGCGGTGAATTCATTAGCTGGGAATACGATGTAAAAGGCAGGATAGTGTAACATTTTAATTAGGCCTGAACAATAAACAAGCTAAATGAGGGGAGCATGGCTCCCTGGTGGATGGCCACCCGCCTTGAGGTTGTGAAGAATCATTACGTCTTCAGCCAATTTCATGCTGTCTCTGTGAAGAAGCCTCATTATTAAAAGGCAAGGGAGGGGGGGGAAATAAAGAAACCCCTGCTAGACACTTCCTCTCCTCATATTTCTCAGCCTACTTATGTGGTTAGTGTGATGGCCGGGTTTGCCAGGCAGTGCCGTGTGAGGTGGCTGTGTGTCATTCCCCACTCCCACCCAGAAAGGGGGACCCTTTGCCCAGGCAAAAAAGGTGGATTTCAGCTGAAGACGGTACTTTGGAGCTTTGCCCCAGAAACTCATTTGGAGCCAGAGCTTAATACCAAAGTTGGGATGGAATCATAATGAAACCAACCGCTCTTTGGAGTGCCCAGGCTGCAATCATCGTTACCCTTGCGGCCTTAAAAAGTGTAGGCTGAGGAGAAACATGGAGAGAGGCCATTTTTCAGACAAGTGGGGTCCTTGTTTTTCTCAGGGAAGACCAGGGGTGAAATCCAGCAGGTTTTGACAGGTTCTGGAGAACCGGTAGTGGAAATTTTGAGTAGTTCGAAGAACTGGCAAATGCCACCTCTGACTGGCCCCAGAGTGGGGTGGGAATGGGGTGGGAATGGAGATTTTGCAGTATACTTCTCCTGCCATGCCCACCAAGCCACGCCCACCAAGCCAGACCACTCCACGGCCACAGAACTGCTAGTAAAAAAATTTGAATTTCACCACTGGGGAAGGCTCAAAGTTTGTCTTGCCTCTTGAGGAAGCAAATGCTACAAAATTACAGCTGGAGGCAAGTGACCTTTGAAGCTGTCCAGCCAGTTTTTTGGCATGGAAGTCAGGTAGATGATTCTTTGGAAGTTCTCCAAGGAAAAGAAAACTTACGAATGAAGGCAAATATACGTGGCACAGGATAATACTGCAGGATCCCATCTGGGCCGGTCACCAGGACCAGAATTTTAATCTCCCAACCTTTCAGACTCATGTTAATGCCCATCCTTGGGAGATTAAACCCAGGGGTGGGATTCAGCCGGTTTGAATCAGTTCAGGCGAACCGGTAATTCCAGTGAGCAGTTGGCCCCACTTACACTTTCCAGTCCTATATTTCCCTGGTTTTTAGCTCAGCTGATTGGCGCAGCACAACAGATTGCCGCATGTCCGCTGTTTTACTCACCGGCGCTGACATAGAAGGTAGGTTTTTAAGCATAAAATAGGTGGTTTCTGAATGCTGCGTGCATGCACTTACCAAACCGGTGGTTAAAGTAGTTGCATCACACCACTGATTAAACCTCTGGTCCCAGTGACTGCCCTAGATTTGATCCTGCAACGTTATCCTGGGACACATATTGTATATTTGCCTTCATTCGTAACACATTCCAGTAGAGAGATGTTCCCTGAGGATGGGCTCCAGGATATGTCTGAAAGCTCAGAAGATTAAACCTCTGGTCCTGATGACTCACCAGATTGGATCCTGCAAAAGAGAACTTGTCCAACCAACTCGATTTCTTTGAGGGACGCATCAGGGTTGTGTTCGGAGGGCTGGTGTGTGTGTGTGTGTGTGTGTGTGTTTGTGTGTCTGGCTGGGGTGGTGTGGCCATGATGGATGTGACACAGAACTCATGTCGGGGGCACCTATTGTGGCCAAATGCTAATGCAGGACTTCCCTGAGATCTTCCCTCACTCTCATTATAACCTTCCTCCCTCCTCCCTTCTTCCCTCCCTTCCTTCCTGTTCCTCTTTTTCCTTCCCTCTTTATTCTCCTTTCCTTATTCTTCCTTCTCCTCTTTCCTTATTTTTCCTTCCTCACTCTCTTCTCATCTTTTTCTTCATCTTTCATCTTTACTTTTCTCCTTTCCTGCCTCTTCTTGGACACTCAAATGCAAAAGGGGAAATATTTCCCCTTTTGTTTCATTTTAGTTTGTTTTGCTAGTCCTCTGCCAGCAAAAATGGAGCTTGTTCCCCTCCCCCTGCCCCCCCCCCCCCGAGCTCCATTTTCACTGGCAGAGGAACAGCGGGCTGGTCCTTTGTGGATCTAAGCACCCCACGGGCCGGATCCACCCACGGGCCTTGAGTTTGACACTCCTGATGTGAAGCTGGATCTGAAGCTGATTTATGAAGCTGACCCAATTGTGAGGTAGAACCGAATTAGCTTTCTTTCCATTGAAATATGATAGTTACATGTCAGTCAGCCAATAAGACACTCTGCATTACCAGAAGTGGTGACATTTCAATAACTAGAATGAAGCAGTGAACATTTTCCTTACAAAAAGCAGTTATAGCAGTGCATCAGCCTAAGACTCTTCCTTGTCTCTAATAATTACAAGTAAAACAGGGATGACCAAAGTAGCCTGTCTTGCTCTAAGAAATAACTATCAGATCTGCATTTGTATCTTGGCTTAATCACACTCCAGAGTCCTGCGAACAACAGTAATAATACAAGGAACATTTATTTATTATAATTAAGCTAGATTCTATACAATTACAGTTACTGTAGCATAAATATTGAATGCATTTTCTCTAAGCAGATAAATTAATCATTTTATGAGTATATGCTAAACTCTATAACCCAGGAAAAAAATGTATCTGAAAGCATAAAACAGGTGGATTCATGACACCCAGAGCAAGAAGGCAGTGAAACAGAAGATGCAATTCATTGTAGATAAGAGCACAGCAATGCCTACATAGTCTGCGTTTAGGGGTGTGTATATGAGGCATAACCTACAAATACATTAACATATATTTTGCACCTTAGTTGCCGCTTGTCTCAGGTGTGAAGTCATCGAAATAAATATCAGCAAAGAACATAAAGAAATTAAGATGCCACAATGCTGTAAATTAGTTATGCATCCACATCTTGAATAGCATGTGATTTCCCATAGCTTGAAGTCAAAAGACAAATTCTTCCATTTAAGACAGTTTGGGAATTAAAAATGTAGAGAACTCTTTTAACAGGTCCCAGACAATGATTTACAAAGCCAGAGAGGCTTACAGAAATCAGGTGTGGCTTTTATCTCTACGGTACCCTCTTTTCTATCTTCCGTGTAAGCTACACATACACTATACACAAGTAATGCTCATATACTTTTATTACTCATATATCACCTTTATTGTAATAAACTGTTCCTTACCCATCCATCTGTATGCCTTGCTTTTTCTTTGTTTTCTACCTTATGCTGGATTTTGGATGGAAAGCTTCTTGAGAGGACTTTTATAACCCAGCTAAGGTCATTTTCTTGTAAGATTCCTTACAAGATCTTCTAGAATAGGGATATGCATCTACAGGTAGTCCTCGACTTACGACCACAATGGGCCCAAAATTTCTGTGGCTGAGACTGTTGTTAAATAGGTTTTGCCCCATTTTACAACCTTTCTTGTCCCAGTTGTTAAGTGAATCACTGCAGTTGTTTAAGTTAGTGACATAGTATCTGGTTTCCCTGTTGACTTTGCTTGTCAGAAGGTGGCAAAAGGTGATCACATGACCGTGGGACACTACAATGGTTGTAAGTGTGAAAAACGGTCATAAGTCTCTTTTTTCCAATACCCTTGTAACTTTGAACGGTCCCTAAATGAACTGTTGTAAGTTGAGGACTACCTGCATTTGGAGCTGGAATTGGGAACGTTTTTCTTACTAAAAAGTTATTCTGCAAATGGTGCAGTGGTGGGTTGCAGGCGGTATGCCCTGGTACGGGCGTAGTGGAGCCTGCATGGAGCACCAAGTACTGTTCTGGTACTTTGGAGGGCCCGTCGCCCGCCCAAGCTCCTTACCTGTTCTTTAAAGCCTTCGGTACTTCCGTGCAGGCGCATGGCGCATGCAGTGCCTGTGTGACGCTCCGCTGAGTTATGACACATGCACGGATCGGGAGCCCACCACTGAAATGGTAGTAGGTTGGATTGGAGCTGTTCAGGTTGGCCCTGTGCCTTTAAATAAAGATCTAAACCACACAATATGACGTAGCAAACTTAGACTGTAAACATAGCATGGTGTTTGCCTGTTGAGATCAAGGTACATTGATGGTAATGCAGATTTGAGTTCCAGTGTATAACTGTAAAGGACTCGGAACTGATATGTAACTATAAGGCAGTTAAGAGAAGTAGTATAGTCTCAGAGCTCTCCAAAATATAGCTTTACATAGGAAGGAACATTTTGCCTTCATAAGTTATTTAGAATAAAAATAGAATAAGAGAGTTGGAAGAGGCCTTGGAGGTCTTCTAGTCCAACCCCCTGCTCAGGCAGGAAACCATATACCACTTCACATCCAAATGGTTGTCCAACCTCTTCTTAAAAATTTCCAGTGTCGAAGAATTCACAACTTCCGGAGGCAAGTTGTTCCACCGGTTAATTGTTGTAACTGTCAGGAAATTTCTTCTTACTTTTAGGCTGCTTCTCTCCTTGATTAATGGTAATTTGCACTTACCATTCCCACCTAACTCCTACTACCCCATTCCTTATCAGCTGCAGCCAGCCCTCAGATTAATTGTAAAACCTCACCTCAACACATGAAAAGTTGTGGGACTTCACCTGTTTTTAAACCGGACTTCTCCAGCCTGCTGTGTTTCAGTGGAACTATAACTCCCTAAAATTCCTAGCCAATATGATCATTAGTCATGGTAACTGGTCTCCTATATGTACCTAAAAGTAGCTGACTCTGAATTTAAGACACCACTTTTAAGAGAAGATTAAAGAATATTTTACCATATTCTCAGAGAATCTAATGCAACTTACTCATCTTAATGGAAAATTCAGAGGGAAAACGGCAAGATTTCTTTTTAGGGAAATGTAGTAGTTTTAATATGCAGAACTCAGGGGCTAATGTAAGTATACAGTAAATTCTTTGAATGGATTCTTATTGCTAGTGAAACATCTCACTATTAAATTAAACCTTCCCATTGCTTTTATTTCAGGTGAATTTATTTTAAAACCAATATATCGTAATTAACAGGGGAAAGTGTTTTTTTTCCTAAATTGTGAGGTGGCGCTTCTTTAAACCATTGTGTTAAATGCTTGAGAACTACCAAGGATTGTGATGAAGCCATGGTGTCACACAGGTATGTGTAGTGACACCCCCGGGCTCCGGAGGCCGGAAGCGGACCTGTTTCTGGCCTCTTGGAACTTCTGGGCAATGTTCCCTCTAAGCTGCGTGGCTGCGCGGCTGCGCACATAAAAAGAAAACGCCGTGCAGCAGTTTCCAACTGCCGCGCAGTGTTTTTTAAATGTCTTAAAAAACTTAAAGTATTCCCCCTCCCTCCTCTCTCTGCACCGAACTCTCTCCTCCAGCGGGTGAAGTCAAGAAAGACTCTGCCCGGAGACCAATGACGCTGCAGAAGGGAGAATTCCCATTGGTTCTCTGGGGTTTCGTCGATTCATGGGAAAACAAGATTCGCTGGTTGTAGCCTGCATTTCTCTGCACATCCTGCGTTTCTCAGGCATTGCGTCGTCTGAAGGCCCGTTCTGGGCTCCGCAGCCTTTCTGCGATCCCTTTGCTTTGCGGAGAGAGGGAAACAGCGTGGAGTTGGACTGCCTGAGCCAAAGGGGTCCACGGGATCTTGAGACCTGATTTTTGAGCAGTACCAATCCCTTCCACTTTTTCCTTTCCCTTTCTGTCCTTCTTCTATCTTCCTTTCCTTTCCTTTCCTTGTTCCTTTCCTTTCTCTTTTCCTTTCCTTATTTCCTTTTCCCTTTTTTCTTTTCCCTTCCCTTCCCTTTCCCTCCCTTCTTCATCCTTTCCTTTTCTTCTTTTCCATTTCCTTCCCTTTTCCTCCCCCTCCCTTCCCTTCCTCCCTTCCTGGGGGTGTGAGGGAGAGGGAGGGGATCCTTTTCCTCCTTGCCCCCTCCCCAACATCTGCTCTGATGGCAATTATGGCTAGAAAAAAATCAGGTGCTCAGGCATGAAAATGTGGTGCTCAAACACTATACTTTCCGCACACACTGAAAAAAAATTAGAGGGAACATTGCTTCCGGGAGGCCCGTTTTCCCCCTCCCTGAGCCTCCATGCAGGCCCTGCACTTATCTCGCATCCAACACAGGCCGTGTTGAGACTCCTGGAAGGGGCAGAGCGGGGTGGGAGGAGCCAACCAGGGGAGGATTTGGAGGTTCTCCGAACCAGCCATAACGTTAGCTATGGGTTCTCCCGAACCTGGGCGAACCCGTAGCAGTCCACCCCTGTCTGTAGGGCACAGGTTTCTTATCCCCAGTTATTTCCCCTTTTCCCCATAGGTCAATTAACGTCCTATCTAGCAGTTTTTCAGCCAGTTGAAAAATAGTTTGGTGTAAAATGTGCTGCCTCCTTTGCCAATTTTAATCCTGCCACAAACATGAAGTCATCAGAATCTCCAGACTCTCTCTCTCTTCCCACCAAAGTTACCTGCAGGCTGGAAAACATCCACTAATCATGCTCCTTAACAAGGCCTGGAATTTGATAATGTTTGATCTGCAGGTTTAAACAGCTTTTAAAAAAACGCTCCAGGCTTTGCATTCGTACCTGGCAGCTGATTTCCAGAAGGAAGAATCAGGGCGTTTAACCTCTTTAAACAGTGGTAGTCTCTTCAAAGCCCCCAAATTTTCAATGTAGGGGTCAATCCATGGGAATGCCATGGGGGCGCAGTGGTTAGAATGCAGTATTGCAGGGCTAACTCACTGCTCACTCCAGGAGTTCGATCCTGACCGGCTCAAGGTTTACTCAGCCTCCCATCCTTCCGAGGTTGGTAAAATGAGAACCCAGATAGTTTGGGGGCAATAGGCTGACTCTGTAACCGCTTAGAGACAGGCAACTCGCTGTGGGACAATGCAACAATTCTATTTAATTATTTAAAATAAATAGAAATATTTTATTTTTGGCCATTTCACATTTTACGCTGTTCCTCCTTTTGCAACCTTTCTTTAATGATGTTATTCCATCATTTCTTTGATATTGGTGTAACTCTTGCCCTGCAGTGTGTTGTCCCATGGCAAAGTGGCCCTGGTGAGTTGTTCTGCAGCAAAATGGCCGTGGCACGTTGACTGTGGCAAGTTAGTCGTGGTGAGTTGTTTGTGGCAATCATGATGAATTGTCATAGACCCCGACAGACCCACTCTTACCCATCCCTAGGCATTCTTCTCACCCGCAGCCCCCACCCTCCTGTTTTCTTCCCATTGAGCACTCTGATTTTTATCTTCATTTTGTCCCTAAGTAAGTGCTGACACCATCACCTATCCTTTTTGATTTCCTTTAACTTTTAAGCGGAAACTTCTGAACGCTCTTCAAGGTTACCCCAGGTGGAGACCATGTTGCAGAAGTTCAAAGTCTTGCATCTCTTTTGTGCAAGACATGCAAAGCCACACAAAACAATAGGTGGTGAAAACGTTCAAAGACACTTGATGGAGATTATCCCCAAACAATTATCTCCTGAATTGCAAAGCTTTGGTTTTGAGCTTCTAAAAACCGACAGACTTTCTAAAAAATGACTTTCTTACTATGCCATTTGCTGTTGAGGAACCTATCTCGTGTCTTACAATACAATACAATACAATACAATACAATACAATACAATACAATACAATACAATACAATACAATAGTAGAGTTGGAAGGGACCTTGGAGGTCTTCTAGTCCAACCCCCTGCCTAGGCAGGAAACCCTATACCGTTTCAGACCGATGGCTATCCAACATCTTCTTAAAGACTTCCAGTGTTGGGGCATTCACAACTTCTGGAGGCAAGCTGTTCCACTGATTAATTGTTCTAACTGTCAGGAAATTTCTCCTCAGTTCTAAGTTGCTTCTCTCCTTGATTAGTTTCCACCCATTGCTTCTTGTTCTGCCCTCAGGTGCCTTGAAGAATAGTTGGACTCCCTCTTCTTTGTGGCAGCCCCTGAGATATTGGAACACTGCTATCATGTCTTCCCTAGTCCTTCTTTCTCTTAAGCTAAACATTCTTCTCTTCTTGTCCCTCTCCAGGTTTCATAAACTTCACATTAAGACTGAGGGGCCCCAACCATGCTCCTTTGCTACCATGGCAACCCACAGGCCTTGCTTGGGCACCAGGTGAGGGAGGCAATGTGTGGATTGAAAGAGCATGGACAGCAGTGGGTGGGGAGCAGATGGAGACTGTGGGGTGGTTTCCTTTCCTTTCTTTCCTTCTGCACTGGTAGAAGTGGCCACTTCACGGCTGCAATGAAAGGAGTCGTGTTATATAGGTGCAATGTAAAATATATTTTCTGCTTCTACTACATTCAGCATTGGATCGATGTTCATGTGGAAAGTCACCCCAGGCTAAGATCAAAAAATGTATCTTTGTTCCCACTCAGGGCTCACTTTTTTTCCACAAGTAGTACACAACTGACCTTGGGAAAAGAGTGGCTGTAGGATGTTGACTTTCATATTGCCGAGGGAAAGGACACAAACAAAGGCTTATCACTAACCCAGTTAGTGATCCAAATGGACAGTAGGTTGCATGCTTTAAAGCTAGACAGACTCCGGATACTTATGAAAATAAAGCCAGCTCACAATTAGGAATCTGCAGATCAATAGAAACCACTTTTCTCTGCCATGGGTGCTAATGGTTATTCAAATCTCAGGATTTTGAAGAGTTCTCTTTTTTTAAAAAAAATCTGTAACATCTCCCCCTCCCCCTTCTTAAAGCACACATTCTCTGATCTTGCTTTGTTACAGGAATTTCTCCAAATTTCTCTAAATGCAGGCTTTTGAAATGTAGATGGTCCTTAGTTAATGACGATCATTGGGACTGGGAACTCCATCGTTAAGCAAAAGTCATAATGTGTGACATCATGTGACCATGCTGAGGTACAACAGCGATTCTGGCAGTTCCTGATGCAATTAGCTAAGTCCTGTTTTGTAGTTAGGCGTGACATCACCTGACCACCATTTGCTTCCCTGCTCCAGGGGAAGGATACTGCAAAATCCCCATTCCCTCCTGATCAGCTGGGACTGGGGAGGCAGAGAATAGATGGGGGTGGGGCCAGTCAGGGGTGGTATCTACTCAAAATTTCTGCTACCTGTTCTACAGAACTGGTCAGAACCTGCTGAATACCACCTCTGGTATACATCTGAACTAGACTGTTGTTTTCCATGTCATATAATATATGTGGGTATATCCATAATTATGTATGTATGTATGTATGTATGTATGTATGTATTTATTTTGTCATGTTTATGTAGTATATATTGGAGGTGGAGACCTTCTGAGAGCTATATGCAACAAAATTTTATTTTAATCTATGCTGATTAGTGTACATTCAAAGGGACAATAAAGTTATTCTATTCTATTCTATTCTATTCTATTCTATTCTATTCTATTCTATTCTACTCTACTCTACTCTACTCTACCCTACCCTACCCTTGCTCAATGCTGTTGTAACTTTGAATAATTGCTGAATGAATGGTAGTTAAACGAGGACTACCTGTATGCCACCAGACATCTGTCTTGTAATCGTTGTTTGTGTCCTGGGCACTGTGAAGAACTATAATGCAATATCATCTTCTTATGTTTCTTAGCTTCATTAAAAAAAGGATTTGAGGTTGCTATGACATGCACCTTCACAAATGTCATTCCTTCTGACATACAAGCTTCGTCCTTGATCTTGCAAACTCATTCATCTCTAGTCAGAGATAAATTTAATGGAGTTTAATCCTCAATATATGGATTGAAAACTACAGTTAAAAACCAAACCAAACTAGTGCACTTATGTCGGCGGTGGTCACCGAAGTTTTACAAGTGCTCCAAGATGTTGGTTTGCTTCTTTTTCATCTTCTTTCACTTGTTCTGAGGTCAATTCCTGATGGAAGAAAAAGGTGCCGAAAATTAGTGCTGGAAAAATGTGGAGACACCAGTTGAATTTTGAGTATAAATCAACTACAAGATTCTATATCAGCCTTTCATGCAGCCTTTCATAATTGGACTCATCTGCCAAAATACTGACAACTATTGGAAGGTGCCAAAGAGATACAGTATTAAAAAAAAACCACTCTGTGATGGCAATTTAGTGATCATTTTGAGGTTTATACCCCAGATCCGGCACTCCTAGTCTTTTTCATTGTTATATGCTGTCAAAATGTTGGAAGATGCAGGCTGGAATTCACATACTTGAATTATTGCATTATGTTGAGAACTTCCATAAGAATTTGGTAACATCCATGAATTCATGCTGGAGTAGATATGCTTAAAGTTGTGTCCTCAACTGTGTTCTTCAAGAATCTCACAAATAATTTGAGATGTTCTTTTTAAGGACAGAAAATTGGAAGACATCAGCTGAGAAACAGAGAGAGGCAGAAAAGGAGGGAAGGGAGATGATAATAAATGGTTAAATCTCATAATGTTGCAGGGCATGGGCAGAGACAAGTTAATAATAGCATTTTTAGTGGAGTATAATTGCAGAGGCAGCAAATATTTTGAAACCTCATGAATTGAGAACCGTAGTTGTGGTTTCTTCCCCATTGTGTTCCTTGACCCTAATTTTGTCCAATCCTTCACCACTCAGCTGGATGGTTCTCTCTAGATGAAATATGTGGGGTCCAGTTAGTGATCCAAATGGACAGTAGGTTGCATGGCTTAAAGCTAGACAGACTCCGGATATTTGGTCACTATAACATAGTCTTGAGAATCAGGAACACTGAGAGTGAACAGATGAGAGTAGCAGTTGTAGGTCACATTTAAGTCAAAGTGAAATGCTTCACTCTGTAGGTCCTTCCTTCCTTCCTTCCTTCCTTCCTTCATTCATTCATTCATTCATTCATTCATTCCTTTTTTTCTTTTTTCTTTGACTCAGTTTTGACTTGTGGCAGCTGTGGTGGTATACCAGAGGTGGCATTCTATGGGTTCAGACCAGTTCACCCAAACCGGTAGCGGAAATTGCGGGTGGCCCCGCTCGCTCGCCCCGGCTCTACGGCATCCCATTTAGGCCCTTTTCTCACCAAAAGCGCACATGTGCACGCTCAAATTTGCGAACCTGTAGGGAAAGTGAGTCAATACCACCCCTGGTCTAGACATGTTCCTGGAGTTTTCATGGTAAGGTTTCAGAACTGATTTGCCATTGCCTTCTTCCTAGAGCTGAGATTGAAAGACTGCTTCAAAATCACCTAGATGACTACATGCCTAAAATGGGTCTAGAACTCAGAGTCTCCATTTTCTAGCCTGGTGCCTTAACTACTACACCAAACTCTGTTTCATACAAAGGGCTGCTTTGTTTCCTCCAACTTCTTTCTCTCCTTCTCAGGGTATTGGGCCTGCAACCCCTTATTCTCCAAAGTCACCTGTTTGGGATTTTTGGAGTTATAACTCCAATAAAGCTGGAGGTACAGGTTGGTTGGAGGGATGGCATGCAAGTGCAGGACACTGCCAACTTCCTTCTATTCTTTTCTATCCTGTCAGTGAGTGCAGGGAAAAAAGCCAGCTGGGTAGGAATCAAAGCATATGTCCAAACTGAATGATGTGTCCTTATGTCTTTCTTTACACAGGTAGTCTTTGTTTAGTGACCAAAATTAGGTCCAGTGACCTGGCCATTAAGCAAAAAGTCACTAAGTAAAATAGCATGACTTTACAGTCGTAACTTTACATTTGCATACTTTATAATTCAGTTTTCCTTTGCTGTATGGGTCTGCAAAGATCATAAATGTGAGGATTGGTTACTTTTTAAATCACCATTGTGACTGCGAACAGTTGCTAAACAAGGCAGGTGCTAACCAAGGATTAGTTACAATGCCTTCTTTCTGCTTATTTTGAACATATGGTTGAGCAAGTTATCTTTGTCAATTGTGGCATGCATTGTGCTGATTTATAAACTTGTTCTCGTGACTTTGTAAGAGTTATTTGAAGAGGTGGCACAGTGGTTAGAATGGAGTACTGCAGGCTACTTCTGTTGACTGCCGGTTGTCACTAGTTCGGCAGTTCGAATCTCACCAGGCTTAAGGTTGACTCAGCCTTCCATCCTCCAAGGTGGGTCAAATGAAGACCCAGATTGTTGGGGGCAATAGGCTGACTCTGTAAACAGCTTAGAGAGGGCTGTAAAGCACTGAGAAGCAGTATATCAGTCTAAGTGCTATTGCTATTCTACCAGGACTACCCCATTACATTAAGAAAAACCCCAACATCTTCTCATTTTCAACAAGGGATTGGGCCATTGTGGCTCTCTATGGCCCTCAATTTGCCAATGCAAGCTATGATCAGGGACGATGGGCAGTACAGACAACATTTGGTTAGTGAGTTGTACAGATCCCATTTTTATTTATATTCCTGTCCAAAGAAATTTAATCTGCTACCTCTCTGTATATTAAGGGAACAAGAACAGAATTACTGAAAAGATAAGAGGGAACAAGGTTGAAGTTTTCTTAGGATTCTGCTTCATTGTTTTTATAATCTACAGATGACAATAAATAAAACAGTTAAGAAGTTTCATCTCCTAATTACCGGACATCAAGTTTTTTTTTTTCATGAGTGAAAAATCTTTTCAAATTAGAAATTAAAGTGAAAAACAGGTTGTGAGAACAGCTACTCAGTGGTGGGATTCAGCCAGTTCGCACCAGTTCGGGAGAACCAGTTGTTAACTTTTTTTAAAAAACAAAATGTTATTGGTTTTTTAAAAAAATAAACAAGGAAAGGGGTAGTGGAATAAGTTACAAATTTTGGCAGTCGCAATATGCAGGAGGTGGTCCCTCCCCCCGTACTCATACATTTCATTTATTAATACATTAGATTATTACAAATCGATGATATTTTGTCACCATATAAACTTTTATCTTCAAATAATTTCAATCACTTTACATCAAACAGATTTTCTCGTTCATTTTTGTGATCTGAGTTTTCTCGATGTTGCCCCTTTCTCCCCCTGCCAGCAGAGCTCCGGCCCCTCCCGTGTCTTGTGTATCTGGTGTAACAGTTGTTAACTTTCTGAGCAGTTTGGTGAACTGGTTGCTGGAAGAAATCATTAGGGCAGAGAACTTGTTGTTAAATTATTTGAATCTCACCATTGCAGCTACCTACCCCATTTTAAAATTTAAGTGCATTGGCAGTCATTCACCGATTCCTGTTTCAACCCAGTGATTAAAAATTAACACACACAACCAGACTTTAGGGAAGTACCAAAGCTGCTTTTTCATCCCTTTTTCTAATGCTGTCCCTACTTGCTTTGAAAAGCAGCTTACCTATCCTCCAAAGACTGTCCCCCCCCTTTTTCTAGCTTTTCCACATCTGGTTGCTGTGGCAACCTTAGTCGGATCCATCTTTACCTCATAAAAAAGACAAACCCTTGCCAATTTCAAGGATGGCGCATCTGATTAACTTGCACTCGACACCTCCCTGTGGAAGACAGTGGTATTTTTTTTAAAAAAAATTAGTCTGCGGAGCAAACACTAAGATAAATGGAACCTGGTAATACTTTTCAGAAGGGGAACTGATTATAACCCTCCCCCCAAAATATTTTTTTTTGCATCAAAAATGTATAAAAGGCTAACAGGTTTATTATAGCATAAACTTTTATGGATGATGGGGGTGCCTGATGGCTCAGCGGTTAAGAAAGTAAGCTTGCCAGATGGAAAACTGCGGGCCCGGGTTCTAGATACAAGCACTGTTTCTCACATGCTTCCAGTAGTTATTTCCACTATAGCTGGATGTGAATTGCACTATGCCTGCAGTCTGTTAGTAAGCCATGGGATTAGAAAATTGAATTATTTCACTTTGTTAAAATAATGTTTAATATGACGTGGTGGCTCAGTGACTAAGACGCTGAGCTTGTCGATCAGAAAGGTCGGCAGTTCGAATCCCTAGCGCCGCGTAACGGAGTGAGCTCACGTTACTTGCCACAGCTTCTGCCAACCTAGCAGTTTGAAAGCACGTAAAAAATGCAAGTAGAAAAATAGGAACCACCTTTGGTGGGAAGGTAACAGCATTCCGTGTGCCTTCGGCGTTTAGTCATGCCGGCCACATGACTACGGAGACAGCTTCGGACAGCGCTGGCTCTTCGGCTTTGAAAGGGAGATGAACACCGCCTCCTAGAGTCAGGAATGACTAGCACATATGTGCAAGAGGAACTTTTATCTTTACCTTTATTCTATATAAATGGATTGGGTCAATGGTTCTTAATCTTTTATTTAACACAAACACCCTTTAAATACCTTTTGTGGCCATGGACCTCCAAGACTTAACTCAAGATTTAAATCTTAACATTTCCTCAAGTCTTTGCAGACCCCCCTGTTATGACATCGCTCCCCCCCCAGGGTCAATGGACCACAGTTTGAAAACCACTGGATTCAGATACAGTGTTGAAAACAATGAGCTTTTTGCCCCATAGGGTCTCAAATCAATGGTGGGTTTATACAGCAAAAATACCATAGTGAGAAGACCAAATTCTTCTAAATAGCTTTGTATAAGGCTATGCATAACGCACATTAAAAAGGAATGGGGCTTCAACCAGGTAGTTGCAGCTATCTGAATTTTTTTCAATTCTGTCTCTCGTGAATATTCTGGACCTCTTTTATTAAAGCTTTAAAAAAACAACCACCGCACTATTTGTATTTCCTGAAATGTCAGTCTGAATCAGGGCCATAGAATGGTCTATGCTAGTCAAGGCTGTGGTTTTCCCAGTTGCAATGTATGGCTGTGAAAGGTGTACCATAAGGAAGACTGAGCGCCAAAGAATTGAGGCCTTTGAACTATAGCACTGGAGAAGACTCCTGCGAGTCCCTTGGACTGCAAAGCAATCAAACCGGTCAGTCCTAGAGGAAATCAACCCTGACTGCTCTCTAGAAGTCCAGATCCTGAAGATGAAACTCAAATATTTTGGCCACCTAATGGGAAGGAAGGACTCACTGGAGAAATGCCTAATGCTGGGAAAGACTGAGGGCAAAAGAAGAAGGGGAGGACAAAGAAGGAGGTGGCTGGATGGAATCACTGAAGCAGTAGGCATGAGTTTAAATAGACTCCAGGGGATGGTAGAGGACAGGAAGGCCTGGAGGAACATTGTTCATGGTTCGGACATGACTTCACAACTAACAACAATAACATGCTACTCTGCCTGCACTAGTCTCAAAAAGAACTATTGTGAATTACGGTAGTCTTATATATTTTATTAGGACATATCTTCCAGAAATCACTACTCAGGAAGTTGTATCTGGAAGAGGAAGTCTATTCCACTGACCAGAGCTCACTCTGCATATTTCTCTATCATGCCGCTATCAGCCATGAATATGATTTTAGGAGCTAAAAGTATTGAACGTTGGAAGGTGCCTCCTTTGTCATGAATTATTAACAGAGAGCCTAAATATTTTATGCCCTAAGCTGAGCTCAAGTCTAGAAATATTTTTAATAGGAAAGATGGAAGTCCAGGCTAGCTAACTCTTCTCCGGGAAGGCTATGAGATTTGGGTTGTAGCACCACTAGATGGTTTCAAAGAGATATAAGACAACCCTAGCTATTTGCTGCCATCCAGTGGCTATGTAGGCATTTGCAGCACAAATCTGATACCTACTTCCTCTTTTGAGCTGTTTTAAACCAAGGTACAACTTGGTGCCAAAAGCTTTCATGCATGGGGCATCCAATAAAAAATGAAACTACCCCACTATTGAATTTTTCATCTATAGATAAACTCATTGGGGTTAAAATATTTCCTGAAGGCCTTTTTGTCTGCTTGCTTACTTTTTTTATAATCTTTTCTTAATTGGTCTATTTTTATTAATAGTATTTTATTGCTATTTTTTTTTACTGGTTTATGTCTCAAAATATAACAGAACAACAGAGTTGGAAGGGACCTTGAAGGTCTTCTAGTCCAAAAAAGTTGCTTCTCTCCTTGATTAGTTTCCACCCATTTCTTAATGTACTAACTAGTACCATGTTTCCCTGAAAATAAGACAGCGTCTTATTTTCTTTTAAACTCCGAAATAAGCACTTGGCCTAATTTTTTGGGAGGTCTTATTATTGTGGAGGTGTAGGAGGCAGCAAGCGTGGTCACCTCATGGTTGCTGCTGTGTTACAATATTTTCAGGGAGGGCTTATTTTGGGGGAAGGCTTATTTTCAGGGAAACAGGGTAGTAGGCCAAGTTCCATCTCCTGGATTTACAATATTTTCAGGTTGTGTAACAGATGCTTTCCCTTTGTCTCCCTCACAAGGAATAAAATTATATCTTGGAAAAATTCATAGAGGCACAATCATATTATTGTTTTGAGTTGTCAATAGTGGTTTTCCTTCTATTTTACTTCTTGAATTCACTGTCAAAGAATGAGCAGTTGTTTATTTAACTGCACTGCAATTAATTGACAGGCAATAAAGGAAGAATAAACTGCAGCAACCGAGCATATGATGCAAGACTCTGAAAAGGGTTGCGGCTCTTTATCTGTGCTGTGAGCTGGTGAGGAGGCCTCTGTTCTTTGCTTTAAATTGGGTTGCATGGGGCTTTGTGTAGGGGCAGGGATGGTCAATCTGGGTCTGATAGAATTAGGCAGAGATGAAGTGGATTTAACCTTGGTCATATCTGAAAGGTAGGCAGGAAAAGGATGGAGATCATTTTGTTTGTTAAGATTTATTTTCTTCACCACAATCTTTATATAATTGTCCCCTTCCTTTGTTCACTGCTTAATTTGTTTCCCCATTTCAAAAACTTTAACAGATTGAAAGGGAGAAAACAGTTTGGAATACTGTACAACTCTAATAAAATTTGAGCTGCATCGATTATGTCTTTTGATTTGTCTTTCAGGATCCACTGTATGGACTGGTGAAGTGGACTGTATTCTTTGGAATCTTGTTCAATAATCCCCCCCCCCTTTTAAAAAAAAGTCTTAATACTTCTGGGCACAAAACCCCTGATTTTTACCTATTATTTTTCATTCAATCTATTGAAGGAGGAAATATAAAGGAGAATTTCAGATTTCAAAAACAGGAGAAAGAAGGGGTGGGGAGTGTACTTGTCTTGTTATTATTAGGTGGCTGAAGGTTGTCACTGAATTATATAAAAGTCTCTGGATTGCAATGCTCCAATTAAATTCCAAGGGAATACATCAAGAGATAATTTTCCCCATGGGGCTTTTTAAGTAGTCCTGCTGTACCATTATTAAAGGGGGAGGCCTGTCCTTAAGACATTGGTCTTAAGACTTCATCTCCCCTTGGAGAAATTTGAAGCAATCAGTCTCTCTGCTAACAAATTGGTGTGGAAATTTTGAAAAGCCATTTGTGCTCAGGTTTGGTTTTAAAGTGCACAGAAGTCTTAGATGTTTTTAATCCAAGAGAGAGGCTTCTGCAATTGCTGGTAGGAAAGAAAGATTACAAACAGGAGCAATGATTTAAGGGAGAAAAATACAACACAGAGGATGCCTGTAGAAAATAGACGGCAACAGTTTATGGATCTGTAGCCCACAGGCCTGCCTGCATTTATTGTTCCAGCTATGCTCAGCCAAGCACATCACTTGTAGCATCTGGCTGTGTCTTTCAACTGCAGCACTCAAACCCATCCCTCCCAGATGCTGAAGAGATATTACCTTTTTTTGTTTTGTTTTTTAGCAGTTGGGTTAGTATTTGGAGGCAAGATTTACTCCTCTCTGGATATTCACCTTCGTCACTTGAATAGTTTAGACTCGACAGCTTTAGAAGGAATTGAATTGCACTCACCCTGGTGTTCAAAGGAGTCAAAGCAAAGTCAGGGCTGGAAATCCTGGTGGATTTACATATGGTGCTATATGGTGTGTGGGCTTCCGGACCTTTGTATATACCGTATTTTTCAGACTATAAGACGCACCATGATTTTGAAGAGGTACATTTAAAAAAAGGGGGTTTTGCACTCTGCTGGCCTACCAAACCCTCTGCATGCCTCAGTTTTGCAAAAAGAAAGGGGGGGGGGCATGTAGAGCTTTGGGAGGTTTGTAGAGTGCTCCTGGGGGCTGGGGAGGGGAAATGTCCCATTTTTCACAAAAACGGGCTGTTTTTTGCAAAGGAAAAGGGCATGCAGAGTTTTGGGAGGCTTTTAGAGTGCTCCTGGAGACTAGAGGAGGGGGCAAAAACAAGCAAAAAAAGGCCAGGTTTTTTTGCAAAAGCGGGCCTTTTTTTGCAAAAAAAGGGGGGGCATGCAGAGGCTTTGGGAGGTTTGTAGAGTGCTCCTGGGGGCTGGGGAGGGGAAATGTCCCATTTTTCACAAAAACGGGCTGTTTTTTGCAAAGGAAAAGGGCATGCAGAGTTTTGGGAGGCTTTTAGAGTGCTCCTGGAGACTAGAGGAGGGGGCAAAAACAAGCAAAAAAAGGCCAGGTTTTTTTGCAAAAGCGGGCCTTTTTTTGCAAAAAAAGGGGGGGCATGCAGAGGCTTTGGGAGGCTTGTAGAGTGCTCCTGGGGACTGGGGGAGGGGGCAACAACAGCTCTCCCCAGCCCTCAGGAGTACTTTGCAAGGCTCCCAAACCCTCTGCACGTCCATTTTTGCAAAGGGAGTGAGGTTTCGGTAGTGCTGTATTCACTGCATAAGACACACCCAGATTTTCACCCTCTTTTTTGAGGGTCTACCATATTTTTCTTATACTCCGAAAAATGCAGTAGTCCAATTGTATGCATTGATTCTCAGAATTGTTACTTTTCAGAAGTTGGGATGCTAACTTGCTTTCTTTATTGATGGCTATGTCCGTGGGCTGCTTAAGCCCCATTAAGCTCCATTCTCCAAAGCACCTGAAGGCAGAACAAGAAGAAACGGATGAAAATCAATCAAGGAGAGAAGCAACCTAGAATTAAGGAGAAATTTCCTTACAGTTGAAACAATTGATCAATAGAATAGTTTGACTTCAGAAGTTGTGGGTGCTGGAGATTTTTAAGAGGAGATTGGACAACAATTTATCTGAAATGGTGTAGGGTCTCCTGTCCAAGCAGTGGGATGGACTAGAACACCTCCAAGGTCCCTTCCAACTCACTTATTCTGCTAAGGCTCCCCCCCGTCCCACTTTGCCCCCCAAAATTCCCCAGAAAAAACAAGGATAAATTTTTGACTCCATGTTTTGGTTTTTATTTTAGGGTTGGGGGGGTGGATTCCCTAAATGTGACCTATTTTTCCCCTTTGACAGGATTAAGGAAGAAAGTTTTACTCATATTCCCTCCTCCACCCCAAACATTAAAAAAAAACCTGACAACCTTGATCCCATCTTCTGTACCAAGGGCCATGCCCCCATTACAGCTTCATAGCAATAAAAAGAAAAGGCAGCCCTTCAGGCTGCAAAGGATTGTTCGTCTCTGCTCCATAATCTGCTTGTAATAGGTGAATATAGCTTAGCATTGCAGAAGCTTTGTATGCATACAATACTATTTTGGCTTTGGGTTTTTTTGAGTTAGCCAGGCAGGATCAGTCAGCCAGTTGTGGAAAAGATCTCCACCTGTGATTCTGAAGTGTTACTACCAGACAGATCTGAAAATCCTAATTTAGATGGAGAAGTAGCCTGACTTAATACAAGGCAGCTTCCCAGTATAACCGGCAATAAATACATTCTGTGATATTTGTCTGCTTATTTTGCAGTTCTGACATCATCGGTTCCTGTTGTGGCCCAGCAGGAGCCGTTGGAGTTGCCACCAGACTCCGACAGCGAGGGTCCCTCTGAGTCGGCTCAGGAGGATGTGGAGGACCCTGGACAGGGTTCCGACTCTGAGCAGGGCGCAGAGAGGCTGGTTGGCCACCAGGAGGCGCCTGAGGCATGGAGCAGTGGTGAAAGCCAAAGGAAGGGGGCTCCTGATGTCATGCCTTGGAGCAGTGGGGAGGAGTCACAGGACAGTGAGTCAGACATCAGCAGTGAGCTATTAGATGCTCGTTACCGGCATGCTACCGGGTGTAAGGAGCAATCGACTCAACTGCTGATAATTGGACTCCTCTCCAGACTATAAAGGGACTGCTTGTGGACACACCCTTTGCAGGAATCAACTGATCATTGGAGCTGGAGAAGCTCAGGTCTATGTCGTACTTTGGCAGGCTGGATTGCTGCCAAGGGTTTACCTGGATTGCTGCCAATCTGTTCCCTGGACCTTGGCAGGCAGGAGTGCTGCTAAGGTGATTATCTGGAGCTTGGTAGCTGGATTGCTGTCAAGGGGTGTCGCTGTAGCTGGATTGCTGCCCAGAGTGCTATCTTGACCTTGGCAGGCTGGATTGCTGCCAAGGTGGAACCTGTATGTCAATAAACATCTGGAAGAGACTTTGTGTCGGAGTGACTTGGTATACCAGAGTGTGGGGGGGGGGGGTCAGGACAGGTTCCATTGTCCCCATTGCCAATTCAGTCCTGTCTCTGTCATGTTTGTTTGAAGTCCCTGCCAAGTGGTGCTTTCTTGAGTCATTTGTTTAAGGCAGTGTGACTGTGGTTATTCCCATTCAGCAAATCAGTACCCCGTGGGGAAAATGCCTAGGGATGAATAGCAGGGGCTCCAGAACTCTGCTTACCTTTAGGCTGGTTGTGTCCGAGAATTCTTGCCAAATTTTGCAGATATCAGCCTGGCAGCTCTCCAAGACAGATAAGGTCTGTGACTGTAAATCCTTCCTTGAAAGACTTTGCTGGATGTGAATGAACATAATTCACAATAAATTAATAAGAGGGGGACCAGGAGCTTGCTTCATGCTCTTGGGAAAACTAGGTCAGAACAGGTCCCATCCCATTTCAGCATCCAAATTAAAATAAGGTAAAGTGGATATAAGGGAAGACTCCAAGGCTTCAATAGACCCAAGGAGAAAAGAGACAAATCTTCCCCCATTGTGCAATCAACTGTAAATGCTGGAGAAAAACAGGGCACAATCACCAACTTTTTGGTGAAAGCCGTTATTTTCCATAGCAGAGATAAGATGACTTCTGTAAGGGTGGAATTTTATGCATTCATTTATCTGAGTAAGCCTTGTTGAGCAAGTGGATCTTTAATTGTGAATAAATATATACAAGTAATTCCTGACTATTACACCTGTATTGAAAAAATCATTTTTCTTGAGTAGCAGATGGTCCTATTTTCCTTTTGTTTGGTTTCAAGGGCTTTGGGTTTATTGCCCTCTTTAGAATTTCAGTGTCATGGGAAATTAATTTCCATCTCTAATTTTTATAGTAGTGTGTGAATACTTTTTCTTTAGGCCCCCGCATAGTTTGGCTAAGGCTGCAGCCCAAAATGTCTTCTATGCAACTATCAAAACCTTGGACACTCTCTCTTTATCTGTCTGCCCACCTCTTTTCTGGAACTTCAGACATGATCTCTGTTTTCTTATTTAGCTGAAGCCATCAGATGTTGTGGCCTGCCAGCAGCCAGCAGAGCAGTGAGCAGCTTGGGGAGGAGCATGGGCCAGTCCTGGAGGCTGGGAAAGGCTCGGATGTGGGCTCTGCATCAGAGGCAGAGATGAGGCCGAGGCCATCTGGCAGTGATCAGGTGCCTATGGAGCTAGACAGCAGTGAGGCAGAGGAACAGCTAGAGCCTGTGCGCATGCGCAGAGCTGCCAGAAGAAAAGAACAACTCAGAAACCAGGGTAGACTTGGGAGTAAAGTCACAGGTGGAAGGTGATTGGCCCCTCCCATAGGAAATAAAAGAGGGGCGAAAGGGGAGTGGGCTTTTGCAGGAAACAATTCGTTCAATTCGGTCATTCGTTAGATTCGCTACAGGAGTGTGAAGATCTGTCCGTGAATCTCAGAGACTCTGTGCTCAGTCTTTCCTTGCATAGCACTTCATTTGGAAAATATTTACATGGCAGCTTTCCAAGATAGATAAGGTCTGTAATCATAAATATTCCTTAGAAAGACTGTTCGCCAGGCCTTTGCTGAATGTGAATGGGAGGAATTCACGTTCGTTTAATAAAAGGGGTTTTATCAGGACTCTGCCTCGTGCTTTTTGGGGAAGCCTAGGTCAGAACATCAGGAAACATTTAAGGTTATGGTTCTCATAACCCTTTCACATCTAAAGCAGATAAAGCTAACTGGGTGAGAACAGGGTTAAACACTGTTCCTTTGCCAGATAAGAGTAGCTGTTAGGCAAACAGCTACTCTTTCCCGACTCTTCTTTTAAAAGGGTCTTTGGGTTTTATTGGTTGCTTTTCTGTGTCTTATCTGGTTCATTCTTTTGTGCTTCAGTCATCATCAAACTAGTTTTCAAACTGAAGCACTCTTCTGCCAACCCTAAATGATTATTATTTTCGTGCTCTACTTCTAAAGGCCTTTCCCCCAAAGGCTATATAATATGCCAAGACTTTCTTCTCTGATTGCTAAGAAATAATATATTGCAAAATCCAGGTTTCTGAGCTTGGGTGACAGCGGGAATGGAAGTGACATTTATAAATACTTTATTAAGAATTAAATGATTAACTGAGATTGCTCTTTTCTTAATAAACTGGGGCTACAATATGGGCTCATTATGGAAATACCATAAATGCTTGTTACAAAGAGGCCTTCATTAATCATCTCCAGCCCAAGTTTGCGCCCGAGAGTTAATGAATGGAAACTGAATACAGATGCAATGAATTGATGTTGATCAAATCTCAGGTTAGTTCTAGTTAAGGGAGAGCACCTTCTAAAGATCTTATACCAGCCACAGCATTAGATTGGAGGTGCCATCACATAATTTCCCTCTAATATCATAAATACTGGGGTTGTTGTTTTTTGCCAGCAATACTTCTCTGGATTCTATGTATGACAAACTTTACGTAAAAGGATTAATGGATTCAAATTTGATATTCAAACAACAAAGCAATATCAGAGCAAATTAACCTAGCAGGATACAGATCTTGAGGTAACAGTTTTGGAAGAAAACTACCAGCGTGGTTGAAAAAAAGGCTGATGAAATTACATTCCTCAGATGGTTTCAAGTCATCTCAGAAAGTTTCAATCAACTCAGTGGGTTTTTAAAACATTACAATTGCTAATTGATAAGTAAACTTAACACACTGTGTGTCTGCAGCATAGCCATCTCCCCATCCCCTTGCCTTATCCTCAAATTCCTCATCAGTTTAACCCATCCATGCATCTGATGAAATAAGCTACAGGTTCACAAAATCATATGCCTTTTTTATTTATTAAAAAATGTTAGTTTGAAAAGATGCTGCCAGATTCCTTCCAAATTCTACCACACAGGTTTCTGTACTTGTGCTGTAGTTGCCTTCACCCTCTCCATAATGAAATATGAGTATTGTATTGCATTTATGTGGATTTGCAGGAACAGAATGGTGAAGATGAGAAAGAAGTATGCTCTATTTGTAAATTTTTATAATTTTGCATTTTCAAAGCAATAGAACTCAAACACAGTTTAAAATTGTCATAATTTCACTGTGTAATTCAATTCTGCAGATAGATAGATGATAGATGATGAATGGATGAGCGGGTGGGTGGATGGATGGATGGATAGATGGATAGATAAATACAGTGACGTGCGGTGATGGTTATGGCTGGGGAGGCTGGTGACGTCATCAGGAAGGCGGGGAATGGGACCACGTGTGCAGCACACGTGGTCTCATTCTCCGCCTTCCTGAGTGAACATTAAGGGGACCGCGGTGTAGCATTGCTTCCTCCACCGGCACCAGTCCCTTCCGCCCCCAACTCCTTCAAGGTCTCCCACCAACCCAAAGCCCGATCCCCAGCTCCCTCGGGCAAGGTTTGAGCGGGGTGAATGGGAAAGCAACGAAAGGGGCTGCGCTTTCACCCCGCTCAAGCCTTGCCACCTGCAGCCACCGCCCGTCCTCGCTGCCCCTTTCGTTGCTTGCCCGCCCGCCTCTAAGGCACGCCAAAGCCTCCTTCGTCCCCCCCAGCGCGCGCCCTTTTTATTTCCCGCGACACCCCCCCATTTCGGGAAAGCTTTCCCCATTGCCTGGGGGGTGAGGGGGGCGGCTCCTCTCCCCCCACTCCCTCTGTCCCTGCCTCTCTCCTCAGCCCCAAAGCTCCGTCCGCGCGACTCACTTCCAAGGTGGTGGCTGCTCCATCCCGCTCCGGCTCTGGAAGCGACCGAAGATCAGGCTGCGTCGCTCGCTCGCCGGACTGCTTCGGCGCCATTCTGGCTACCTCCGTCCATCCGCGCCCGGGAGCTGTGGAGGCAGAAATGTTGTCGGCGCCTCCGGATGACGAACCAGTCGCTTGCTTTCGTCATCGGGAGGCTGATAACATTTCTGCCTCCGCAGCTCCCGGGCGCGGCCGGACGGAGGTAGCCAGAATGGCGCCGAGGCAGTCCGGTGGACGAGTGACCGAAGATCTCGCTGCCTCGCTCGCTCGCTCGTTCGCCCGCCGGACTGCTTCGGCGCCATTCTGGCTACCTCCGTCCATCCGCGCCCGGGAGCTGCGGAGGCAGAAATGTTGTCGGCGCCTCCGGATGACGAACCAGTCGCTTGCTTTCGTCATCAGGAGGCCGATAACATTTCTGCCTCCGCAGCTCCCGGGCGCGGCCGGACGGAGGTAGCCAGAATGGCGCCGAGGCAGTCCGGTGGACGAGTGACCGAAGATCTCGCTGCCTCGCTCGCTCGCTCGCTCGTTCGCCCGCCGGACTGCTTCGGCGCCATTCTGGCTACCTCCGTCCATCCGCGCCCGGGAGCTGCGGAGGCAGAAATGTTATCGGCCTCCCGATGATGAAAGCAAGCGACTGGTTCGTCATCCGGAGGCGCCGACAACATTTCTGCCTCCGCAGCTCCCGGGCACGGCCGGACGGATGTATATAATATTATATATATATAGTATATAATATTATATACTATTATTCCATGAAGAGAGGTGAGGCCCTGCCTCCCTTGCCTCCACTGACCGCACGTCACTGGATAGATAGATGGTTAGATATCTATATATATAAAAGTGTGTGTGTGTGCCAGCATAACTCTAGAATGCCTCGAGCAATTTCAACCAAACTTGGTACACAGATGACTTACTCTCTGCAAACAAATACTATGGGAGTAAGACACCCCTAACACCCCTCGAAGTGGTTATTCTGTTACGATACAGCCTTCAAATGACTTCTACTGTACTGCCGTAAAATTACTTCTACTGTACAGCGGAATGGAGTTGCCATGGTAATGGATTCACAGTACTCCACAAAGGGGCTCCCTCTGGTAAGGGGGAAAATCTAACATTAGAAATTATGTTTGGTCTGGACATTTTCTCCCTATAAATAAGTACCTGGACAATGCCGGCTTATCAGCTAGTAGATAGATATAATAGAGATTAAGTATCTTTTCATTAAAGGCAGCTTAATGTTTTAATAATTATGTCATTAATGCATTTTGTTCATTTTTAACAACTACATACTCATTTCATTATTTAATTGATAAAATTAATACAAAATACATTATAACATTGGGAAAATGTTTTATAAAAAATAGTAAGAAGTAAAGAATTACAAACAAAATTATGCTGGAAAAATGTGAACAAAATATTCATACCCATGCATGTTTGTGCAAACTTAAACAAAACAGAACAAAAACAGAATTGGTATCAAACTGAGGCATATGGATGGGTATAAGAAGCTCAGGCTTCATGATTAAGGGCCTGTAAAATCTGCTTCCGCCCAGACATATTTGCAGCAGAAGACCTGATATGCCTCCCTTTTCTCATTAGTGCTTCAGAACCACGAAGATGCTGGGCACCAGGATACCTTCAAACTGCTGTACTTGGTATCCAAACTCTTAGAAATTTAAGGAAAGAAGCCAGTGTCAGGATGGGAAAACTCTTGGGAAGAGGAAGAGAAGGGGAAGGGGAAAAAATTCAAGAAATACACAGGGAGGGCTTAGAAAGCCTCTTGCTTAAGGCACCCTCAACCCTGGAAGTGCCAATGAGTTAAGCTTGTACACACACACACACACACACACACACACACACACACACACACACACATGCCATTCATTGTTTAAACAGGTTCAGTTTACAGCCACACAGACCTCCTTCAAGACTGTTGTATTATACCTGTGCTAAGTACAAATTAGGGCGTTATTGATACCGTGAGATGGTTTTAAGACTAAGCCTAGAATCTGATGAGGATGGGGATGATGTTGGTGATTATAGCTTGCGTACAAGGTTTTTCTTTTTCTTTTTTCCTTTCCCTTTCCTTTCTTTTTCCCTTCCTTTCCTGCTTTGGTTCTACATCTCACATTGAATTCTATCAATGGTTTCTTGAAAATTCGGAAAAACCCTTCTCTAAGAGAGAAATAAGAGCATAAAAGAGATTAGTGTGCTCATATGGATTAATTTGAATTAAGGTTGACTCCAGGTTAAATACAGTTAATCTGTATTTAAGGCAAATGTAAAGATGAATAGAATATGGAAGAAAACACAGATGTTTTCCGGTAGAGTCGAGGGAGGGGTGACTCCTGGGATATTCTCACAGCCTGATTGGTCCAGAAGACTGAGGGAAATATCTTTTAACCTCCTTCTTTCCCTGTGGTTCCCAGTTCCTCTCAGTCTTTGGTCCAAGCACTGTATGAGTTCCCAGAGTGAGTAAAAATTTATATTAATTAGATATATATTGGCTATTCTAAATTCCAAATTGTCTGAGCTGCCACTTGCAGGGACAGGGTCCTCCGTCTTACAGCAAGTCGGGGGGAGAGCAAAATTGGCTCTGCTCTCCTCCTGTGGTCTTCAGGGGCTCTGACCGATCCCTGGAACTGCGGGGGTGTTAGGCTCTCCTTTCGCAGCTCCACGGGAAGGGCTGCTGGCCAGAGGCTACGATCAGGCTGCGGGCTATTAATTTCAGCTTTGCAAGTTGCGCCTGGTCACAATGAGCCGCGGCAAGCCTTTTCAAGCCGCGGCTGAAGGAAAAAAGCCGTTTGCACCGCGCGGAGTCCTCTATCAGCCAATTTGGCTGTGCGCACGTGGCCATTTTGGAGGCACGCACGTGGAAGAGGCTATTTGTAAGCCCCGAAAATTACCACTTGCATCATGGCCAGTGTCGGGCCGGCAAGTTTAGCCTCAGCAGCCCAATCCTTCCTCCCCCAAGGCCCTTTCACCGGCTGGTGACTTTGGGCAGCAGCACCCTCAGGACACGTGAGTGGCTCCAATGGCAGAGAGCAGGCAGACCACTTCAATGGCCCAGGGGTGTGCCCAGAACGTGCCTGAGGAGAGGGAAGGGCCCAGAACCAGGGCAGCAGTGGTCAAACCTACAACAGCCCAGCGGCCCTCCAGAGCTACCCAGAGGGATGAGACCAGGCGCCAAAAGTCTCTGGAAAAAGTAATTGCTAGGGCAGAACAACAAACCAACAAGCCCTCTTCTCCTTCCAGATCTAGGTCTCCTTTAAGGCCAGTATCTGCTCATTCAGCTTCTCCCCCCAGGGATTCAGTCCTTCTTCCCCTTCTGTCTCTCCTGTTGGGGCACGCAGGCAATCAGGCCTGGAAATTTCCCCCTCCCCTCCTGTCTCACCCCATGGCTCGAGGGAGGTGGTTGAGGATCCATTGGAGGGTTCATCTAGGGCAGCGATGGCAAACCTTTTTTGGCTCGCGTGCCACAAGTGGGGGGAGCGCAGGGGGGTCGTGTGCAGGCGTGCCGCACCCATAATGCAATGCACGAACCCCCCCAGTGCGCATGCGCGCAAAACGCGTGACCCTCCCATTTTTTCATGCTTTTTTCGCCCTCCCCAGGCTCCAGAGGCTTTATAGGAGCCTGGGGAGGGCGAAAAGAGCCTTCCCCGCCCCCTGGAGGTCCTCCGGAGGCCTCGGGATGGTCCCTGAAGCCTTCGGAACGCTTAAAACGACCCTCCGAGCAACCCGGAAGTCACTTCGGTTTGCTCGGAGGGTGGTTTTAAGTGTTCCGAAGGCTTCAGGGAAGCCTCCGGACGGTCCCTGAAGCCTCCGGGGGGGGGGGGAGACTCTTTTCACCCGCCCCAGGCTCCTATAAAGCCTTTGGAGCCTGGGGAAGATGAAAAATAGCTTTTAAAAAGGTGAACTCAGCTGACCAGCACGCGCATGTGTGCTGGCCAGTTGACAGGGCAGCGCCTCGCGTGCCCTGACAAATGACTCCACGTGCCACTTGTGGCACGCGTGCCATAGGTTCGCCATCACTGATCTAGGGGATTCCTTCCTCCCTGCACCCTAGCTCCACAGGGTCCTGATCCGGGACACTCTGAGGATGAGTTTGAGGATCTGGAATTGCTCCCTGAGAGCATTAAGAGGCTTATTTCCTCTGCCATTTCAAAAGGGGTTGCCTCTGCAGTTTCCTTGAGGGATCAGCAATCCTATAGGGAGCCTAGGCCCCAGGGGCCTCCTCAGGCCAGAAGCTCCTCTGATCTTAGACTCCAGTCTGCGAGGCCTCCTTCTCCCTCAGTAGTCAGTGAGGGCTCAGTGCTAGGGGAGGATCCGTGCCAGGGCATGGGGTTCTCGGAGGATGAGGACACTGTTCTCCTGGATCCTCTGGCCTTCCCCAATCTCTTTGCTCCCCCCATGTTTAAACCTTTATTGCAAAAGGCAAAGAAGACCCCTAAGGTCGGTACAGGGGATCCTGCCATTCCCCCTCCCAGAGACCCTAACTTGGTCATGTTCTCTAATACAGCGACCAATAAGGAGGAGGTTCCTGCTCCTCCCCTTTTTCTAGAGGTGGTAAAGAATCAGTGGGCTCACCCTTCTACTTTTCCCAATCCTGGGAGCAACGACCGCCGCTTCTACAATATGGAGAAGGCCTTTTCCCAGGCTCTCCAGTTGCCTAACGTCGACCCTCCTATAGCCTCCCTCCCTAATGCTTCCTCAGTAGTGACAGGGAATGTGGCTGATAAGTTGAAACTGAAGGACAAGCGGGCAGAACTTACACTTTGTAAAAACTGCAACGCCTCCACATGGGCAATAAAGTCTGCTGCAGCTGCCTCCTATTTCAACCAATCAGCTGTCATGTGGCTTCGTCAGTTGCAGGATTGCATTCCGATCCAGGTTGAGAGACTTCATCAGGATATTACAAAGATCATTGCTGCCACGCAGTTCTCTGCGTATGCCACCCTAGATGCTGTAAAGTACTCACCCCGAGCCCTGGCCACCTCGGTGACTTCTAGGCGGCTGTTATGGTTGTGCAGTTGGCAGATGGAAAATAAGTCCAAGTGGGGCTTAGCAGTTGCGCCCTACTCTGAACCTAATCTTTTTGGTGAAAGTTTGGATCCCCTTCTCAAAGAGAATAGGGACAAAAAGAAGGTCTTGCCAACCAACACCAAGAAGACCGTCTTCGTACTGCAGCAATCCTTCAGGGCCCTTAAACAAGAGAATCAACAACAGAGATATGCCCCTTATAGATCAGATAGGTTTTTCCAGAGGCCCTACTACCAGGACAGAGGCAGCTTCCAGGGCCAGTCCAGACGGCCCTTTCGAGGGGGGGGGGGGCACCCCTTCCACAAAGGGATATTACTCTAATCCGAGCATTCCCATAGGAGGCCGCCTAGAACTGTTTGCGGATCTGTGGGGTCACGTGACTTCAGATGCCTGGGTTCGGTCCACTATCTGGAACGGACTCCGCCTGGAGTTCCTTTCCATGCCCCCGACCTTCTTTAGAACCTTTCCGCCACCCCAGGATACGGAACGTCATCATCAGATGTCCCTAGCCATCCAACATCCGCTGGACATCAGGGCAGTGAAACCGGTCCCAGTAGGGGAACACGGGCGGGGTTACTATTACAACCTTTTTCTTGTTCCGAAGAGCTCGGGGGGCTGGAGAGCGATACTGGACCTCAAGCATCTCAACCGCTTTCTGGTGTACAGGCGGTTCAAGATGCCCTCCCTCAGGTCCATTCTGCAGGGCATCAGGTGGGGGAACTTCCTAGCATCAGTGGACCTGACAGAAGCCTATCTCCACATTCCTATCCTTCCCGCTCATCGCAGGTTCCTTCGCTTCTCCCACAATGGACTCCACTTCCAATACAGGGCCCTCCCCTTCGGGTTGTCCTCGGCCCCGCACACATTCACAAAGGTCCTGGTGGCATTGGCGGCTCAACTGCGCTCGGTTCCGGTGAGACTTTAATGTTATCTCGACGACGTGCTCCTGCAAGCCCCCTCTTATGCTTGGCTGTTTTAGACCTAAAGCTAACCATCCGAACCCTGCAGACCCTGGGGTTTTCCATCAACTTTTCCAAAAGCCACCTCTCGCCCACAACAAGGATCTTACATCTAGGGGTGGTGATAGATTCCATAGAGGGCACGGTTCGTTTATCCTCAGACAGGCTGGTCAACCTCCAGGCCCTGGCAAGACAGGTTCACACAAGGCGGTCAGTTTCCATCCTGACCTTGTCCCGTCTTTTGGGTAAGATGGTGTTGTGCATAGGGATTGTCTCCTGGGCACGGCTTCATTCATGGACTCTGCAGTGGGCCCTCATCTTGTTCCAGCGAAAACACCTGAGCAACTACCCACACCTCATCCACCTGCCAGCAGATGTGCGGCTATCTCTGCGGTGGTGGCTGTCCCCGGCCCTTCAATGCAGATCGGAGTTCTGGAAGCCAGATTGAGTGACCATCACTACAGACGCAAGCCTGTTCGGTAAACACTCATGGACTCCGACATGGCGCAGGGCTGCTCGGACCTTCGCCACAATATAAACTGGCTGGAGCTGAAGGTCGCCAGACTGGCTCTCCACCAGTTCAGAGATACGATAGAGGGCCATCACGTTCTTCTGTTGACAGATAATGTGGCCACAAAGGCCCACATAAACCGCCAAGATGGGACTCACTCCAGAGCCCTTTGGCTGGAGGCACTGAAACTAGGCTCCTGGGCGGAGAGACATCTGGCGTCAGTGGTGTCGGAGCACATTTCGGACACGGCCAACCACAAGGCCAATTGGTTGAGCCGCATGACTGTCGACCACGGGGAGTGGCAGCTTCTACCAGACCTCTTCCAGAAGATTTGCCAGAGGTTGGGCAATCCGTTCGTGGACTTGTTCATGACCCCGTTGAACGCCCAGCTCCCGAGATTCTTAACCCATTTTCCAGCCTGGGCCACAGAAGGGACGGAAGTTCTCCAGAGGAGACGGGGACTCCCTTTGAGCCCTTGCACACAGTTCACCTTAGGTTTCTATCTCTCAAGGTGGCGTTCCTGGTCACCATGACCTCAGCCAGACACATCTCCGAGTTAGGGGCCCTGTCATCTAAGGGCGACCTCTGCCAGTTCCACCAGGATAGAGTAGTTCTGAGATTGGATCCTACCTTTCTCCCTAAGGTCAATTCACCTTTCCATTGAGCGCAGGAGGCCATCCTACCCAATTTTTGTCTGACTCCCTTCCATGAGAGGGAGCGACTTTGGCACAAGCTGGACGTGCGGCGCGCCTTGCGCATTTATCTCCGACACACGTCTTCCTTCCACAGATCTGAGGCCCTCTTCATTTCATTCCAACTGGGCTCCTTGGGTGCCAGGGTTTCCTCGGCCACCATTGGCAGGTGGTTACGACCGGCCATCTCCACAGCCTACGAGTCCTCGTGGCAGCCTCCCCCTTCGGGGATCATGGCCCACTCCACATGGAGTGCCGCTACTACAGCAGCGTGGGCCACAAGGGCTCCATTCGACGACATTTGCCAGGCGGCCACTTGGGCCTCCCCGACTCCGTTTATCTGCCACTACCGGCTGGATGCCTTTGCATCGGCTGAGGCGTCCTTCGGGCATAGGGTCCTACAACAGGTAGCGACAGCCCCGTCCCCCGAGTCTTAGTTTCACTCCCAGGGACTGAGCTTGGGTACGTCCCAGGAGACGCCCCTCCCTTGAGTCTACTGGAAAAAGAATGTTGGTCCTTACCTGAATGTCTCTTTTTGGTAGACGAGAGGGAGGGGCGACATCCCGCCCCTATTAAGACGTAGTTGGTAGTCAGTCGGGGTGAGGGGCTGGGGGGAGGTTGTCCCCTGTCATCTGTTTTTGTTTGACAGTATGCTTCTACTCATGCGGCTTTGAGGAACTGGGAACCACAGGGAAAGAAGGAGGTTAAAAGAGATTTCCTTCAGTCTTCTGGACCAATCAGGCTGTGAGAATATCCCAGGAGTTGCCCCTCCCTCTTGTCTACCGAAAAGAGACGTTCAGGTAAGAACCAACGTTCTTTCTTAAAGACTCTGTAATAAATCTCAAGTAGCATATCATCCAAGTATCCAATACCGTAGCTGCAGGATCCAAAACATATTGGATTTTCAAGCATCATTTGTCCACCTAACATTGGAAGGCTTTTGATTCAGAAAAAAATATTTCAGATCCCAACCAGCAGAGGGCAGTGCAGATTCATCTCCCAAATCAGCCTCTCTGCACTGTTCTACCATAGTGTTGACAACTGTGAATGTTGGAATGTCCACTATCCTGGGAAAATACCTTTTAAAACCATCCAATTATTACCATCCCTCTAGGGATAATACTGGGTTGTTTTTTTAATTGCCCTATTTATTATGGAGTAATTTCCACCATTGGCCTTAATGTCTATTCCTTCTGGCATCATGGTGATGGTAGGTTAGGAAAAAGGCTATGGATACTCCCAGCGTTGATTGAAATCCTTGTATTGCCAACATTTTTGATGAGGGTGTGTGTGTCAAAACGTTTACCTACTGGGCAATATACCAAATGGGGGCAAGATTCCCTTACTGCTTATACTGGCCTTCCCAGCAATTCTTCACCAGATAGTTGGAGAGTGAATGGCTGGTGGTGTGTGAGGAGGGAGAGGAGATTAATTAGCAATTAATGGACTCTAAGGCAGAGTTTTCAGTGCATTCATTTGCATAAAGAGAAGGGTAATGAACAGCGTTGGCACACATTAAACAAGACTAAGTCTTTCATTTTATTTGGGTGAGAAAGAGGGGACAGCCGTAAAGACTGGAAGGCAAACACACAGAGTGAGTTTGCTTTGAGATGCAAAGAACCCTCAAAGCTCAAAAAGGCAAATCACCTCCAATAAATTCTTTTCTTCAAGCTCTGTCTCTGTGCTTATGTTAGAAACACGTATGGATGAAGAAGGAATGTGTACGGATGCAGATGAGATGAAGTTATTGATGTTTTTGAACTTTGGTGTTGAAGAAGACTCCTGACAATACTGTGGACAACCAAGAAAACAAATCAATGGATTGTTAAAGAAATCAACCCAGAGTTCTCAATGAGGCACAAATGGTCACACTCTTATTTGTGACACATTACGCGAAGACCAGCGGTGGGTTTCACATTTTGTTACCACTGATTTGCCGCATGGGAACCCACTTGCTTCGCGGGTATACGCGCCCTTTACACGCATGCACTTTTCTCTCTTGCGCATCTTCCGCGCATGCGGCTGGCCTCAAAAATGTGCCTAAATAGGACGGTATAGAGCCATTGCGGGTGGGCAGGCCCACCCACGATTTCCACTACTGGTTCAGGGGAACCAGTCCGAACCGGCTGAATACCACCTCTGGCGAAGACCCAGCTCTCCAGAGAAGGCTGTAATTCTGGGAAAGATGGAGGGAATAAGAAGAGGATGACCAGCAGGAAGGTGGATGGATTCAGTTACAGTAGCAATGAGTGCATCTTTGGAAGATCTGAAGGACCCGGTTAGAGATGGATCATCATGAACAAAAATCTATGTAAACTGTACAATTAAAAGCAAACAGTAGTAGATGCATGCATTTCGTATTGATTCATCAGTACCAAACTTCCAATAATGCGCTTAGAAATCAACGTAAAATATAGGATCTAACAAGATCGTTAATTAAATGTATAATGTATGTGGAGAAAAAAACCAATGACAAAACTCACACCCACGGGAAGCGTAGACTGACACACAGCTCTTTCTGCATGCACAAAGGAGGCTTCAATCGACGGATAGCAATCGCTTCAGCAAATCTATGTGGTCACTATGAGTCAACATTGATGTAGTGGGATATAATCAGTCAGTCAGTCAGTCAGTCAATGTACTGCTCAGTTTAGAACCTGATTCTGAGAACTATAAAACAGCACATTTGGATTTGAATGAATTCAGAGGACATCTTCTTCAAAATTGGGCCAGGTCAAAAGCAAGCAGAACTATCCAATTCTATAACAACTTTGTTCCCTATGCCATCCGTCTGATAAACTCGCAAGACTCATTTTTCTTGCCATGGACATGTATACATTGAAACTAGACTGTGTTGTTTCTCTGTTTCATGTAACATATGTGGGCATATACATACTTTTGTATTTATTTATTTTGTCATGTTCATTTGTCATGTATATTGGAGATGGTGACCCTTTGAGAGCTGTATGCAACGAAATTTCATTTTAATGTATGCCAGTTAGTGTGCATTCAAAGTGATCATAAAGTTCTTGTTCTGTTCTGTTCGATTCTATACTAGTTTTGGAAATCCAAAAATTGGCGTTTGTGGAAGGAGGTCCATAAAAGTCTGGGCCTCTTGGATATAATTTACAGCTGTGGTAGAATCCAGACTGGATTCCAAAGAAACATTTGCAGGATTTTTCCCGTAGGCTACTTTTGTTAAGTATTAAGGAGTACAATTTCTTTGCCTCTAGCCCAGTGATGGCGAACCTATGTGGTATACGGAGCCATGTCTCCTGACATGCGCGGTGTTGCCCATTCCTCTTCCGGGTTTCTGCCATGCATGTGCATGTGATGATCAGCTGGTCTTTGTGCTTGCGGCAGTGCTGGAAACTGGAAGAGCTGGTCTTCCCTTTTCTTTTATGAACATACGCACCGGCGAGCTGATCGTCACACGCACATGTGTGCCAGAAACCCGGAAGACTAGCTGGTGCGCAAGTGCCCCCCCTGAAACAAGAAATTCATTTTCGGGTGCGTGTATGTGCCCTGGCGGCTCCTTTTCCGGGTTGTGGCCCAGACGAGTGTGTGGAGGGCACATGTGTGCTCCCGTTTTGGCACTCAGTGCAGAAAAGATTTGCCATCGCTGCTCTAGCCTATTGCAATCAGTCACCCCCTTCCTTTGTTTTCATTCCCATGGCACCTTTTGTGACTACTTTTAGCCATTTGTTCAGGCACTATCACAGCCTGTAGTATTGCTGTAGTTGGTTTTCCCATCAAAGTTTTCTTAGATTTTGATCTATCGCAGTTAGTGTTTTATGGCAGGGCCTCCACAGTAAATCATAGCTTTTCAAGTCACTTAAGCCACTTATTCAGCTCTTGGCTGGACTTGTCAGAAGACATTCAGACATGTTTTGGCTAGATTAGAATCTTCATTTCAGAGAAGAAGGAACCCTTAAATATAGCAGTTACTTGCTCACTGTAGTGCAAAGAGGACAGAAACTGTTCGTTTGTTTATTTGATGTATCACCTGCTGCAACTGTGAGACGATCAATGGTTTACAGCAATAAAATGTAGGAAATAAAACCAATAAAATATAGGAAATAAAAACTCACCATCAACAGCTAAAATGACATAATTATAAAATCATAAAATCCAAAGACCATGGTATATTCCTTTCTCATAGGTATCTTGCTTCATTTGCACCAGCTTTGTTTTTCAGGAGTTTCCAGAGGGCCAAAACTGTAGAGGTCAGGTTCAGTTCAAGAGCCAATTTATCCCAAAATAAATCCCAAACAAGTGCTATGGAAAAACAGCGGTTTCAGGGTTGCATGGAATGGAGCTTGTGAAATTGGGAGACGACAAGCAGAATTTGCTTGGAGCAAATAAGTCTACAGATTGATTCTGTTTTGGAGCATACATATGTATATTCCAGAGATAGTCTACATCAGAGATGGTATTCAGCCGGTTCGGACTGGTTCACTGGAACCGGTAGCAGAAAATCGCGGGTGAGCCCATCCACCCACCCACCCCGGCTCTATACCATCTTATTTAGACACGTTTTTGAGGCCAGGTGCATGCATGGAAGGTGCGTGTGCAAGCAAAGTGCATGCGCGGAAGGCTGGGCACATGCGCGAAACGAGCGGGTGCTCAGAGAACCAGTGGTAACAAAATGTGAAACCAACCACTGCCCTGGATCTTTTTTTTTTCTTGCAAGGGTATTTTTCATTTATTTAATAAAAGAGCAAAGAAAACTATTAAAACAATAATGAAAAAAGCCACGGCAATAAAATACAGGTAGTCCTCGACTTGTGAACCCTAACCCTAACCCTAACCCTAACCCAACATTTCTGTTGCTAAGCTAACCCTAACCCTAACCCTAACCCTAACCCTAACCCTAACCATAACCCAACATTTCTGTTGCTAAGCTAACCCTAACCCTAACCCTAACCCTAACCCTAACCCTAACCCTAACCCTAACCCAACATTTCTGTTGCTAAGCTAACCCTAACCCTAACCCTAACCCTAACCCTAACCCTAACCCTAACCCTAACCCTAACCCAGTGCTTCTCAATTATTTTCTGTCATGCCCCCCCTAGGAAGAAGAAAACATTTCGCGCCCCCCCCCCGCGCGACTGTAAATAGTATAATTTGTCTATAAAATTGTTATAAGTAGACCTCTGCATAACATAGCACACCGGTCTTTCCTCGTCTCCCACCGTAGTCACATGCTTTCTTTCCTCTTTCCCTCTTACTTGTCTATCCTTCCTTCCACCCTCCCTTCCTCCTTCCCTTCCTTCCTGCCTCCCTTCCAGTTCCCTCCTTCCTCTTTCCCCCTGCCTGCCTGCCTTCTTTCCCTCCTGCTTATCTATGCTTCCTTCCTTCCTTGCACCTCCCTCCCTTCTGCCTGCCTGCCTTCTTTCCTCTTTCCCTATCCTCCTATCCTTCCTTTCTCCCTCCCTCCTTCCCTGCCTCCCTTCCAGTTCCATTCTTCCCTCCTTCCTTCTGCCTCCTTCCTGCCTGCTTGCCTTCTTTCCTCTTTCCCTCTTACTTGTCTATCCTTCCTTCCACCCTCCCTTCCTCCTTCCCTTCCTTCCTGCCTCCCTTCCAGTTCCCTCCTTCCTCTTTCCCCCTGCCTGCCTGCCTTCTTTCCTCTTTCCCTATCCTCCTATCCTTCCTTTCTCCCTCCCTCCTTCCCTGCCTCCCTTCCAGTTCCATTCTTCCCTCCTTCCTTCTGCCTCCTTCCTGCCTGCTTGCCTTCTTCCCTCTTTCCCTCTTGCTTGTCTATCCTTACTCCCTCCTCCCCTTCTTCCCTCCCTCCCTGCCAGCAGCTCCTCCAGCATCCCAGCTGGAAGCAGCAGCACAACAGTCGCCGTTAGCAGGGGCGAAGGGGTGGCGATGGCAAGATCGGGCGACCGCCGCCCCTTTGTCCCTTCCCTAACAGCGGCTGTTGCTCTTCCGCTTCCAGACGGGCTGGTGGGGAGGCGAGCTACCTGCATAAAGACGCCGCCGAGGGCATGGCAGAATATATCCCGGCTTGAAGTGGCAGCGCTGGGGACTGCTCAGAGACTCATCAGAGCCGCGGGCTGGAGCTGTGCAAAAAGTCTGCTTGGGCTGGGGGGGGGGAAGGGAGGGAAGCCTGGGACAGCCATGCTTCCCTCCCTCCCACCCCCGCCCGAGCAGGCTTCGTGCACAGCTCCAGCCCGCGGCGCCAATGAAAATCCACAGTCCGAAGTGCTGCCACTTCCAGGCGGGATATATTATGCCTCGTCCACGCCGCCCACGCCGTTGCACCCAGATGGAAAGGGAGCCTTCGCGCCCCCCTTTACGGAGCCTCGCGCCGCCCCAGGGGGGCGCGCCCCACTATTTGAGAACCGCTGCCCTAACCCAACATTTCTGTTGCTAAGCTAACCCTAGCCCGAACCCGAACCCGAACCCGAACCCTAAACCTAACCCTAACCCTAACCCTAACCCAACATTTCTGTTGCTAAGCTAAC